>NW_028190800.1:0-31013 GCF_048542155.1 Nylanderia fulva | reverse complement strand
AAAAATGGGGGTTTCCATTTTTTCCCAAATATCTTTAGTACTTTGAAAATGTATTCAACATAATACTAATACTACTAGTAATATAATAACCCTTATAATTTTGGTAAAAAACATTTTTCAAAAAAACGTATTTTCTTCAAAAAACCCTGATTAGATCGTTTTTACATCCTGTATAGTATATTTATAAACATTGTTTTTTGGAAGTTGTTGCGTGTGTGTGGTGTTTGGGTTTGAGAAGATTGGAAAATTTTATTTTTTTACTTTATTTTTCTATTTGAAAAATGCGCTTTTTTTAATTAAATTTATAAAATAAATTTTAAAAAGTAATTTTAAAAACGACACAAAAAGAAGAAAACCCAAAAATTTTTCTCTTTTTACAAAGGGCAAAAAAACCATTTATTATGAAAAAATTAATAAAGATAAAATAATGAAAATATATTTCAATTGTGCGTAAAAAATTTTGATAAATTTAAAATTTTTGTGAAAAATTTTTTTCGGTTTTCAAAAAGCTGCTTTATAATAAAAAAACATGAAGTAAAAAAACACAACCTCAACAACATACAAATCCAAATTTAACATATACACATACAAAAAAAACACCCATGTAAAGACAGAAAGAAGGGGGGGAAAAAAAAAGAAAAAAATTTAAAAAACCCCCGGGACAAAAAGGTAAAAAAAAAAAACAAAAGAAAAAAAAGAACGAAACGCAGAAAAAGAAAAGCAAAATAAAAGAAAAGGCTTTTTTTTTTAATAAAAAAAAAAAAAAAAAAAATTACAGGTGTGTTCAAAAATATCCCGAATTTGAATTTCCAGGGGGACGTATAATCCTTTTCGATTTTTTTTGTGGCGTTATGTTGGTACTCAGTTTTCATTTATGCCGACAATACGGGCATTTTTTAATGTTAGTTTAAATTTTTACAGCTGCTTTGCTTGCAAAGTGTTTTGGCCGTCTTCGATTTTGCCCTTTTCCAAAAAAAAGGATCAAAGAACGTATCAAAATTTTGTGAAAAACAAAATTAATGCGCGGACCATTCCCAAAGTTGATGTGGATATGGTGAAGCTACCTTTGGGCGAAGAACGTTTTCGGGGTACAAAATGTTTTTCCAGGGCCGAGAAGATGTGAACGACGAAGAGCGTGCCGGACGCCCGAGCAGTCAACAACAAACGAAAAATTGATGAAGTGGGAAAAAAAAAAGGAATTTCAATCTCAATCACCGTTAGAGAAGTTGGGAGGACCTAAACATATCGATTTGGCTTTTGCCCTTTGATTTTTACCAATGATTTGGGCATGACCGGGTCCCCCCGGAAATTCGTACCAAAATTGCTCAATTTTTGGCCAAAAACAACACACTAATAAAGCCGCAGCCACCCTATTCCCCCTTGGCCCCCTGTGACTTTTTTTTTTTGTTTCCCCCCAAACTGAAGAGGCCCAGAAGGACGAGCTACGCTACGATTGAGGGGGATAAAGACGGCTCAAGGAGAGCTGAACAAGACACAAAAAATGATTTTTTTTTGATAAAAATATTACAACAATATTCAATATGTTAGAGTTTGCAAAAAAATTATTGTTCTTGCACCATAACAATGTTTGCATAACGGGTATTAAATTGTAAATAAAACCAAAATTTGGAAAATACGGTGTGATTTTTCTTTTTCAAAAATTAAGAATGGGAAATTACATTGAAAAAAATTCCGAAAATTAAAGCATGTTTTAAGTGTTCGAAATTTTGGCACTTATATTCTGGGGATGTCTTTATCAAAATGTTTCATGAATTCAAATTTTTGAACCTTGCGCAATATTTTGAAAACCTGTGTGTATAAAGTGTAATAAATAAGTATTTCTTTATATATATAAATATATATGTTTTATATACAAATTTGACATGTTTATAAAATGCACCCTTATTTTTTAATATAAATTTACATAATTATGTATAAAAATGGACATATTTTAAAAGAATGAATGAGTGAGTGAACGAGTAACTGGCTGTTGCCGTAAAACGATATGATTGATTGCATTGATTACTAATTGATAGAATACTAACAATAAGCATAAAGGATCAGAAAGAGAGAGAGAGAGAGAGCTCTCTTTTTTTACTTTTCAGAAAATAGTGACATTCAATGCAAACGATCAATTATACATATATCTCCTTACGACACATACAACGCGGGAAAAATTTTTATATATAATTATATTAAATAATTGTGTACTTATAATTTTGCGAAAAATAACAAAAATTGGGTACATGCTAAAAATGTAGCATGTAGACACCCTATATATACATATTGTAAACAAAATCGTGTGCGCGCAATGACATATATTTGCGCGGGATGGTTCACTTGTCACGCGGTACGTACTATACGTGCTTACACGCAGTGCGCGACTCGACCGTTATAACGTGTGATAACGTGTCGAATATTGTGATAGATAGACATACTGTGATATTTTAAAGTGATATTTTTATATTTATTAATATATAGTGTATAATGGGTGCAAACACAAAATAAACGTTTGCCCCTATCTGGTCGCAGATTGAGTAGAAAGGGAGCATGTTTTAAAAGGTTAGTATTATGTCATATCATAAAATTGATTCAATATCAGAATTACTGTTACATACAGCACAAATAACACAAAATATTACATACCTATTTATTATGCACATAAATGTATATAACGATTAGATAGACAAAAAGAAAAGAAATTATATATATATCTATATATATATAATAACATTATAACCGTACAAATAAACATTAATTATATACATCTATTTGTTATACACATACATGGATATAATGAATAAATTAACAGATACAGAAAGCTGAAGAAAAAAAGAGGAAAGATTAGTGAGTATGAGTCTCTAGCCTCTTACATTATAAATATATATCATAAAGCAATATATATGTAATATTACATACACACCTACCTGTATAACATACATAAAAATATTGTTGTCGACGTTTATAAAAGGCTCACTCGTTCGCTCTCTTTCTATTATTTTTTTTTCTCTATTTCTTTTTTTTGTCTATCTAATCGTTATATACATTTATGTGCATAATAATAGGTATGTAATATTTTGTGTATTTGTGCTGTATGTAACAGTATTATGTATGCTGTATGTATTATATATATATATATATATAGATAATATCTTATATATATATATAATAGTGCGCAGGATATTTGAGACGTTTCTGATAATTAAAAAATTTATATTGTACAAAATGAATTTGTTCAAAGCTATTACGTAACAGAAAAATTAAAAAAAAATGTTTTCATGAAAAAATGAATGTCATAATTTTTTTTTTAAATAAAAGCATCATATTCAATCTAAATCAATTGTTACAATATTCTGCATCAAAAATTATAAGATAAACATTGTGAAAAAGTGAAAAGTTTACGAGATATTTGAGTTTTAGAGAAAATATGTAGCTGCTGGTTTACCAATTATATCTTTATTTATATCTTGTGTTTTCTTTACACCAATTGATTTAAAATTGGAAATAAAATAATCAGAAAATGATTTCATGAGATATTTCATAGTTTATGTACATTATGAAAGTATAATATATCTCATAAGCTATTCGCCTTTTTTTGGCCATCCTACATTACAACTTATGCAGAATATTGAGAATCGATTATATATAAAAAAATATGATTTTATTAAAAAAATCAAGTTAGGTAACACTAATTTTTTTTATAAAATTTTTTTCCTCATTTTTTATTGCTTGTAATAGATTGCACAAACAGATCAATTTTTACAATATATATTTTTTTTCTAAACTGTTGCAAACATTTCAAAAATCGTACGTATTGTTATGCTGAACATCGTATTAATATATATATATATATTATTATAATTATATTGATATATATAGTTGGTGTAAAGAAAACACATATTTACCTTTAAAAAAAATATGAAAAATTTCAATAAGCAGTTAGATAATTTTTCTTTGAGACAACTATTGTTTTTCTTTACACCAATTGGATTCGTCTCATTATTCTGTGCATAAAAGTATAAGGTATGATAATCGAAAAATGAATATTTCCCAAGATATTTTGTATTTTATGTCAAAATACTGCAAATTTTGCAGCTTATAACTCGAAAAATACTTAATGAAAAAATATTTTATTGTAGTGTTTTGGAAAGATCTTGAATCAGCTATAAAAGTATGCAAGAAAAAATATAGTGTTCCATTTAAGAAATTGAAGTTGAAACCCTCACGTAACCTTCAAATGGCTATTCAAGGTCAAATCAATGACACCATCTCATGTCCCCCTTGAAACCATAACAACTTTTATCTGAAACATTTTTGTCTTAAACTTTTGAATTTTGAGAAATTTTAGTGCAAAGATTAAAATGGCTTACCCTGTATATAAATATATATATATATATATATATATATATATATTTGTATATATGTATGTATGTAGGTGTAATTTTATAAGAACATTCAAATAGACGTTTAAAATGCAATTTTTATTTTATTTTTATTTTATTTTAATTTTTTTTATTAAAATGCAATTCTCAATTTTTTTTATCTGAAAGATAATGCAATCCTTTGTTTATTTTTTCATGTAAATTGATAATTATATATAGTTTTTATAGTAGTTAGTGCCAGAGGCGGTCTATTCGTGTGCTGGTTTAAAAAATAATTCCAGAGGCGATCTATTCGTGTGCTGGTTGTTTTAAAAAATAATTCCAGAGGCGATCTATTCGTGTGCTGGTTTTTTTTAAAAAATAATTCAGAGGCGATCTATTCGTGTGCTGGTTTTTTAAAAAAAAATTCCACAGGCGATCTATTCTTTTTGCTGATAACGTAAAAAATATTTTACCCCGATGCATTTTGATTGCCAAAATTCTCCTTTTTTACCTTTTTGCGAAAACCCTACCCCCGCAAAAAATCGGTTTAGAGCGACCGGGAAATATCGCGTCCCTTCGACGCCTTTCGACCCCAAAAATCCTCGGGGAACCCGCGAAGAGTAAAAGGCCCCCGGCCAAGTAACGGGGGGGGAAACCCGCGGGCAAATGCCCACGAAAACAGCCCGCACCTAATAACAGGGGAAAACCATGCCGGAGGTCCCAAGCCCTGCGGGGCCCCCAAGGAAATAACCCAGCCCCGCCAAAACAAATGGCGAGCGCAGCCTCCCTCAAAACAACACTGGGATATAGACGCTATCAAACGCCCGCGACGCGCGCGACAACGAGCCGTATGGTGTCGTATGCAAACAACCGGGGCATGAATGTAGGGATAAAAAGAGTTAAAAAGGAGGGGGAAATGAGGGAAGTTGGAATGGGGGGGGAAAAGGAGCGACGCAAAGGGGCTAGCGACGGGGGTGAGGGTACCATAAAAGCGGAGCAAGCAGGAAGACCCGTGAGTCGGAACACTCCGAAATATAAAGAATTTTCCCACGCGCCTACGATAGTTGTCCACAGCGAGGACATCGCGGAACCCTCCGAGTTTATGGTGGATTACTGGAGCCGCACCGCAACCTCGTTAAACACAAACAACTCAAACCCAACACCCAGGTAGACGCGCGAACTCTCCTCCGACTCACTGGCAATCACGTCTGGAGAAGTAAAGACTTTGGGAAAAATAACGACTAACATCAACGGACATCATGTAGAGTTCCACGTCGTACCGGATAACTTCCCGATCTCCCAGGACGGCATCTTAGGAGCCGACTTCCTGCAGGGTGAAGGGAAAATCAACTTCGCAGAACAAACCGTCATATGGCACGGAGCCTCGTTCCCCTTTAAATTACGGCGGAGACCGTCCGGATACCGGCACGCTCTAGGGCCGTGTCGCACGTTCAGATTGTCAATTCCGAGATCACGGAAGGCTATGTACCGCGGCTGCAACTACACGACGGAGTCTACTTAGGAGACGCAATCGTAAGCAACCGCGACGGGTAGGCCATATCTATACGCCGTGAATACCACATCACAAGATGTCGAACTCCCCGTACCCACGGTCGAACTGGAAGAGGTCGACATCCTACCCGAATTATCTAAATCTCCTAAATCTACAAACTCTTCTGACTCAATCGACTCTCCCAAACCTCTCGAGCACAGTGAGGAATCCACTCTAGAGACGGACAACACCACACTGCGCGAACAAAACAACGCCCCGGTCGAATTCTCTGAACCAACCCGAGTGTACCTCCTGGGGCAAAGTAATCCCGCATTGGAGGAACCAAACGGACCTTCCGCTTTAGACTGCTCTAGTACGGCCACCGAACCCACCGCCGATAGAGCGTTCGCGGTCACACAGCTTCTACGACTGGAACACCTGAGCTCTGAAGAAGCGCAACACGTGAATCGCTTGATAAAGAAATACAGCGATATTTTTCATTTACGGGAGGATAAACTCGGATATACGAACGCCGTCAAACACGTTATTAACACCACGAGCGAACTCCCTATTCATACCAAACAATATCGTTTCCCGCCGGTCCACCGGAGCGAAATCGACAAACAAGTGCAACAACTATTAGACAACAATGTCATCAAACCATCGACCTCCCCGTACAATTCCCCTTTGTGGATCGTGCCCAAAAAGGCCGACTCCAAGGGTAACAAGCGATGGAGAATGGTGATAGATTATCGGTCCTTAAACGAAAAGACCGTGGGAGATGCGTACCCTTTACCCAATATCACCGAACTCGCGATAGTGTATGCCGTGAATCACTTCCGCCCGTATTTGTTCGGTCGCCGCTTCCAGCTAGTAACCGACCACAAACCCCTAGTATGGCTAAATTCAGTCAAAGATCCGACGTCGCGACTAGTGCGCTGGCGCCTAAAACTCGCGGAATATGACTACAAAGTAGTCTACAAAGCGGGAAAATCTAACGTTAACGCCGATGCACTTTCGCGAAACCCGGTAACCACCTCGGCATTGCCCATCTCTTCCGACGGATCACTCTTCTACGCATCGCCGGCTCGCGACCCTCCTCTGTCACCCCGCGATCACACTGCGTCAACCGATACGCAAACTCGCGCCGAACCCCCTACATCGTTATACCCACACGGTTATAATTCCCACGAGGAACCAGAGGAAGAGTCCGAAAGATCTTCGGACTCGTCCGACATTGAAATAGAGGATAGCGAAACGGATAACGAATCTGACGAACCGATGTTCGACCCCGCGGTCGAAAACTACCGCACACTACAGATGAACATGATTGAAACCCGCGATAACATACTGACACAGCGGGACAACATAGTCGTGTTCACTACACAGCGGAGAAAACCCTGCGACGAAGGGGCGCGCCTGTTAAAAGAAAATGATAGCCTACCTGCTGTGGACGACGGTATGCTAGGACGCGCCAAGGTAACCAAGACAGGGAAGTATTATGTAATCGTACTAATAATGGAAGACCGTGTGTCTCAAACCTCGCAGTCGGAAGCGCTCCGGGAAAACGTCGCGTCGCTATACGATGTAATAACGGAACTGCGCCTAAAAACGATATCTATATCCAAAGGCCCCGTAATCGACGTACCGTGGAGTTATATCCGAAATTTACTATTAAAAAAGCTTAATAATTTACCCGTTAAAATAACGGTGTGCTCCAATGAAGTGTCAATCCCTCCCGAGGATAAACGCCTCGATATAATCCGCAAGAACCACGATACGTTGATCGGAGGGCATAAAGGAGTCACAAAAACCGTGGAACAAATCAGATTCTTGCACCAATGGCCAAAATTGCGCGATGACGTACAGAAGTACGTCAAGAACTGTAGGGATTGCCAATTAAAAAAATTAGTCCGGCTGAAAACCCGACAACCTATGGTGTTGACCGACACACCAGGAACCGCGTTCGAAAAGATATCGATGGACATCATGGGACCCCTTCCGACATCGCGGAACGGCTACACCCATATCTTAACCATTCAAGATCTCCTGACTAAGTTTTCATTGGCAATTCCTCTGAGACAAACCACGTCTATCGCCGTAGCAGACGCACTAGTTAGCGAGCTAATTTGTATCTTTGGCGCACCGCGAATTATATTGACCGACCAAGGTAGTAACTTTACTAGCAGCCTGTTGAAGAACGTCGCGCGCAAATTCAGGATCAATCAATGCAAAACAACCGCCTACCGCCCCCAATCAAACGGGTCGGTAGAGCGCTCTCACCAAGTCCTATCAGAGTTCTTGAAACAATTCGCGAATAAAGAAAATTGGGATGAATACCTGAAGTTCGCCACGTTCTCCATCAACACGAGCGTCCACGAAGGTACTCGGTACACGCCATACGAACTCGTATTCGGGAAAACAGCCGAAATACCCTCCGGGGACCCGTCAACGAACACGGAAAAGAACGAAACGTACAATCAATACCTGACGACGCTATTCAACAAACTCAGAGACACTCAATCGATAGCGAGGGAGCACCTGCAGAACGCGAAAACGCGCTCCAAAAGATACTACGACCGAAGGTCGCGGCCGCGTGACTTTTAAGTAGGAAATTTAGTGTACCTATTAAAAGAACCCTTAAAAAGTAAGTTAGACGCCCAATATTCGGGCCCGCATGAAATAATAGAAATGTTACCGAACAATAACGCTAAGCTAGAGTTAAGATGCAACCACTATCGAGTGGTGCATACTGATAAAATTAAATTGGCACACCCTAGTGCCCCCCACACCGATTCTGCCCCCACTCCCACCGTCCCATCGGAGACGCCAGCGCTGGAGGGAAGCTGCACAGCCGCCACAAACTCCAACGCCACGAGCACGGACACGCACAGCCAACGACACACTCAGGAATAACATGTCTCGAATCGCCGTTATGATCGCCCTGCTTCCCGCACTGGTAAGCGGACTCATCGGTTACAACTGCGAGGGCGAAGGATTGAATATAACGACACTGTCCTTGCTGGATGTCGGAGTCTGCGATTTGGAAAACATAGAGCCCGTGAGAGCTGATGTATATGTACAGCTTATGAAGCTGTCAGATTACGGAAGGACTAATGCGATACAGTGCAAAGTCGAGGTGGACAGAACGATCCACTACTGCGGCATGCACTCCCACATCTCCCTCGTGGACAACGGCAGAAGACAGTACGTGCAGGAATTAGGGAACGACGCCTGCCGGCGACTGCACGAAACTGGATCGATAACACTGGCCACGACGATTATCGACCGGCTCGTTGCAAATTCAACTAACTACCGCAGCGTAACACTGGCTGGATGAGCATCAACAGACGGCACTTGTCACGGCGCCCAATACGCGGATAGATACGGAACATGGGACAACGTGGTAGTACAAGCCACAGTCCGCATCACAATGCGACGATTCGACGTTAGCATCAAACATTCGAGCGACGAGCTGATCCTACCGTCCGGCACCCGCTGCCGGGTTACGGCCAGAACGTGCCCAGACGCAGACGGCTCGGAGACATATTGGACCACATTAACCGTCGACACCTGCCACTTTAACAAGTACGACATCTTGTACGAGGGAATGGCAACACGATTGTCACCCCGTACTAATCAAACATCAACGATAGTCTACACCATGACCACAAGGGACACTACCTTCGCACTGACTAAAACGGAAGAATTCAACCTCTGCGGTTACGTGATCTTTCGCACCGAGCATCCCAAACTCCTCGTGATGGAAACACAACGAGGAAAAACATTCAAGATTCGATCCCAAATCACCGTGGATAACTTGGACATCTTCTCATATGTCAACTCCAAATTCATCTATGTTGAAAAACACATGAAGACGCAACTCACTCAACTATATCAAGATATTATGGAACAAAAGTGCGCGCTAGAGAGACAGATCCTGCAGAACGCTCTGTCACTCTCCAGCATCGCCCCCGACGAGATGGCCTTCCGTATCATGAAAGCCCCGGGATACACCGCAGTGACCACCGGGGAAGTGATCCACTTAATTAAATGCGTACCGGTGGTATGCAGGATCCGTCACACAGAAGGATGCTTTAACGAACTTCCGGTGAGCCACCAGAACTCCTCGTATTTTTTTCTCCCCCGATCCCGTATCCTGGTACGAAAAGGCACGAGCCGAGAATGCAACGATCTACTCCCTACCATGTATCAAGTAAATGGGACGTGGTTCCGGGTGACCAATCGGCCAATAGAAGTGCTCGCACCCCCCACCATCCAGCCGCTGACAAGGCCCGGCTGGAAGTACGTCAGCCCCGACGCCTTAGCGATCAGCGGAATCTACACGGACGAAGATCTAACAAAACTCAAAAATCACATCATGTTCCCAATGGAAAAACCGTCGATGCTTAACACCATTGCCCATGGAGCGATGGGAGGACACGTCCCACCCGGAACAATCTCACTGAGCAACCTCCTAGACGAACATTCGTTGGACCGCATCGCCGAAGGAGCCGGCCGAAGACTCTGGAAGGGTTTCGTCTCTTTCGGCTCCGCCAGCGCAGGAGTCCTGGCAATTTTCGTGATTATCCGTATTGTCAAATTAGTCATCGACACGATCCTGCATGGGTACGCCCTACACTCCATATATGGATGGAGTATCCACCTCCTGGGAGCCATCTGGATCTCAGCAACAAATCTGCACCTATACCTGGGAAAGCCCGCACAAAGGGAACTAGCCCCAAGGCGCGAGTACATCGTTCTCGAGACAGAAGCGGACACCACACCAGGAGCGGCCAACGCCCCACCCCACGAACCCGAGAAGGAAAAAGGCATCGCTGACGCCCCAAATCCTCTCCCAGCGTACTCATATAGCGAGTTAAGAAAATATCTAGACAAGTAAACAAACGTAAGACTAACCCTTTTTAGTAAACCATTAAAATTAAAGTAAGTGTAGAACACATAGTAATAAAAAAAACAAGCAAACGAGTGGAACGACTCCGGAACTCTACCTGCACTACACGAGACCAACACGCGCGAATACAAAGAACAAAATGTTGGAGCGTACCTCCAACATTTTCTCCTAGGGGGGAGGTGTTACAACCAGCCCCTCTCCCACCTATATTTTTCCCAACGCATTGCTTGTTCGCTTTAGTATAAGTTCAATCTCGGCGTGTTGCCTAGAGAAATAAGTAGACACTAGATACTAGACATTAGACGCTAGTGTCACGTCCGGCCGTATAAATTTTTTCGTTTACTCCAAGTTCCTTAAACGCTATTTGAAAAGCGCGCCAAGCCGGCCATGACGCTTAACTCCGCCTAGAAACTAAGCGTGGCGCTTCGTAGCGCCTAAGGATCTCCCACCACGGTGAGAGCCCCTACTCCGGAGAGTTCCCCCTCTCCAGGCCGCCGCAGGCCCGAGCCGCCGAAACGAAGGACCTCAGAGCAGTCCCGAATTTTGGCAGTTCTCTGCGCGACACCGAACAGTATAGTCGCACTCCTAAATTCTAACTCTAAGTCCAAATTCTAAATCCTAACTCTAATTCTAAAATTCTAACTCTAAGTATAATATTCTAACTCTAAATTCTAAGTCTAAATCTAAATTCTAATTCTAAGTTTTAGTCTCGAATTTTGTACTACTATACGAATAAATCAGTGTATTCATGTGCGAAAACTAGTGTTCAGTATTCTTCAAAACTTCCACTCCCGTGATAAAATACGATAGCGTTTAAATTTGTCATACGGCGTTTGAATTCAGAATAATTCAAACTGTGTTTGGAGCGGACCACCGCTCATCACAGTCAGAATTAACATTCTCAGCATTTGCCAAAATAAGGAATTGATAGTGAGGTCCGCCGCATATCAACCCTCCTTATTTGAGTAATCATTCAGAGGATGCATCAAATTCAATATGCCTAAGACGCGACGCGCAGGAAGGAAGAATCAATTACGAAAACTAAACCGACTTTATCGCGAATCAGCGACCGAGGAATATTCTCAATTCCTCGGAGTGGAATATCAGGCCGATCCTGAATACGAGAACATTTTCAACATTAAAAATAATAACAACGACGAACTCCTACAGTGGAAGTGCATACCAATAACGTTCCAACCACGACGCCTGCCGCCGCCAAACATCCCAGTGAACGACCCTCGCCGCACGCACTACCTCCAAGCACGAGCCGACACGATCAAGAAAGTGCTACTAAAGGTAAGTGAAATTCACGTTAACCTAAGGAATCGCGCGTGTTAGCAAATTCAGAGACGCTTCTACCACGTGGAAGAGAACATTCTAGAAAAATCTCCGACGCATTTTTCCTCTTTTCCATCGTCACTGCGGAAGCTATAAAAAAAAAGGGTCGGGCTATAAAACTAGGGTCGACCACCACATGCGGTGCCACTCTCGGAATTCTAACACGGAAAAACGCAAATAGTTCAATCTCTTAAAAATCTTGTGTCTCAAGAAATAACTTCGTAAATCCGTACAACAAGGTAGTCATTTAAACAATAATCAATTGAGAACACTTTCGATTTACTAACATTACCGACGATATACCGACATACGTTCTTTTACCGACGTTATCGACAATATACCAACATACGTTCTTTTACCGACATTACCGACGATATACCGACATACGTTCTTTTACCAACGGGTTATCGACACCTTACTGGCACCTTACCAGTGTTTTACTGAACAATTACCGACGGTTTTGCCGACGACTACTAACTTCTCGATAACTGCCGGGTTCACCGAAGATCTACGAGCGAATGACGCATTATCAATTCGATTACGCAACAAACACAAATGTGCCCACTCACCCTTAGAGGTATAACTCCTCCTCCAGAAGTTAATCTCTTCGTACCGTTTGAACCCTTATTCTATTGCCAAGTTGGTGTCGGGTACATCCATTTTGAGACTAAGGCAGCTCTCTGCATTTCATGCTACTCCACCTTACCTAGAGTCTCGAAATTACTTTGGACAAGGATTCGGAAACATACTCTAATCATAGGCGGAACACCTATCGGAATAAATTGCGGAGTCTGCAACTTCCGACTTACCCTCACGCGAATCGGTGATTTGTGCGAGCTTTGTCAGTTTACGTACGAAGATTACTTACGCAACCCCAACGACGTTTCGCATAGAGCAATCGACGAAGCTATCTTTATTACAGTAGAGTCACAGGTAGGTCCCTCGCAATAATCCGATCACCTCAGTTCCAGCGCGAATAACCTCAGATCGCGGGTATCCCCGGGGAGAATCGCATAGATTCGCGTACTCGTAATAGCGATCGTGTCTCGTGGAAAAAGCCGAGCTCTGCATTCAAATTTTCGCAGCCGCGACCCCACGAGACGTAACACTAGACATTAGACACTAGACGCTAGACACCAGATACTAGACACTAGATACTAGACATTAGACACTAGACATTAGACACTAGACGCTAGACACTAGACATTAGATACTAGACATTAGACACTAGACACTAGATACTAGACACTAAGTAAATCGTGAAGTGGCTACGTTCATTCGACAACCTGCCCTCGCGCAAACTCCTTCTCCTCGTGAACGACCCGTTTCTCCGACACGGAAATCATCACGAAGGACCTCGAGCGCGTGGTTACAGGACAGCGCACTGCTCATATTACAACAGGGCTAGCAGAAACACCGGACAAGGACTAACGAGAGGACGCAGCATCACGGTCAGTGATTTATACAACAGTACGTGGCCGCGAATACGCGTGGTCGGCACCCACGCCGCCGCCATATCATATTCGCGCGTCTTCTTCAACACGTGGTCGGCAACCCACGCCGCCGCCATACTTGCGCGTCTTCCTTAACACGCGGTCGACGACCAACGCCACCGCCATATTTGCGCGCTTTACTCGAACACGTGGTCGGCAACCCACGCCGCCGCCATATTTGCACGTCTTCCTTAACACGCGGTCGACGACCCACGCCGTCGCCATATTTGCGCGCTCTACTCGAACACGTGGTCGGCAACTCACGCCGCCGCCATATTTGCACGTCTTCCCTAACACGCGGTCGACGACCCACGCCACCGCCATACTTGCGCGTTTCATTCGAACACGTGGTCGGCAACCCACGCCGCCGCCATATTTGCACGCCTTCTTCAACACGCGGTCGACGACCCACGCCACCGCCATACTTGCGCGGTTTATTCGAACACGTGGTCGGCAACCCACGCCGCCGCCATATTTGCACGTCTTCCCTAACACGCGGTCGACGACCCACGCCACCGCCATACTTGCGCGGTTTATTCGAACACGTGGTCGGCAACCCACGCCGCCGCCATATTTGCACGTCTTCCCTAACACGCGGTCGACGACCCACGCCACCACCATACTTGCGCGCCTTATTCAAACACGTGGTCGCCAACCCACGCCGCCGCCATATTTGCATGCCTTCTTCAACACGCGGTCGACGACCCACGCCACCGCCATACTTGTGCGCCTTATTCAAACACGTGGCCGACAACCTACGCCGCCGCCATATTTGCGCGTCTTTCCTAACACGCGATCGATGACCCACGCCGCCGTCACACTTGCGCGCCTCCGCACACACACTCATTGCCCTGCGATACGTTTATAGATATTACCAACCGCTCATCATAATTGACGACGACATATATATATATCTGGCTACCTGCATCTATTTTCTATATATCCGCACCGGTGGTCCGCGTATAGCACTTCGGGAGTCAACCGCCAACAGTTACTCGAACCACCCCGCAATGAATAATGTGTCCCCGAATTCCTAACCCTAATCCACGTCTTAGATCCCCATCTTTGTCCTATGCCGAGTGGGTAGCGTCCGCTCGTTGCACCGAGGGTAGGTTGTCGAATGAACGTAGTCACTTCACGATTTACTTATGTTCGTAACAATTTATTTCACGTTTAACACAAGGCGCATGGAGGCCGTGAGGCGGCGATTATGGTTAACGAGCTTATGTTTCTAAAATATAGTAAAACAAGAATCGGTGTATAATGTTTGAATTATCTACGTCGCCCGGTTACAAGTCGTCGTTTTCTAGTCGAGACGTTAAGAATTCGGTCGTATTTAGCACGCGTCGGAACGGCGTCACTTAAGTCGATGCGGAGTTACGCGGGAATCGGTGTTCACACGTTGACGCCGGAACTAGAAGTGACTCGCCTGTCCTTCGTCATCGGGTGCGTCTAGATGGTGGGTGTCGTTCCTTTCTATGTTCACCGTCGCGCCGCCTGGTGGTGTTGTCCACTAATGTCGGCCATCTTGAATCTAATGTCTAGTGTCTAATGTCTAGTGTCTAGTATCTAGTGTCTAGTGTCTAGTGTCTAATGTCTAGTATCTAGTGTCTAGTATCTAGTGTCTAGTGTCTAGCGTCTAGTGTCTAATGTCTAGTGTCTAATGTCTAATATCTAGTGTCTAGTATCTGGTGTCTAGCGTCTAGTGTCTAATGTCTAGCGTCTAATGTCTAGTATCTAGTGTCTACTTATTTCTTTAAGCAACACGCCGGGATTGAACTTATACTAAAGCGAACAAGCAATGCGTTGTGAAAAATATAGGTGGGAGAGGGGCTGGTTGTAACAGCATATGAATTTTTAGTCTCCTAATGAATGAGAGTTTTAAGGTTAATAATATATTTGCTATAGGCGTGCTTATTCTCTAACCTGTATGTTTCCTAACAAATGATCCGGAGCGGGGCACCCTAATTATGCTTTTTATGGTAGAAATATTATTTAAAAATGGGTTGTTATTCCCATTGTCATTTGTGAGAAAACATGTTTTAACTTATGAGTAATTATATGTGTGATTAAATATTTGTTAATACCGGTCTTTCATGTAGGTTAGAGATTGTCATGACTGATATGTTAAAGGATAAATTTTTGAAAAAGATTGAATTTTTGAAATTTGTCTGGACGTTACATCTCCCCTCCTATTTGAGAATAAAACCCGACGTTGACCTAGGGTTTTATTCGAGGTTATAAAGATGCTGCTGTAAGTCATTATATGTCTGAGGGATAGTTATATTTGTGGATTCCATTTCTCCAGGTCGTCTGGTGTTATAGCCTTGAAGTTGGGGCTGACTTATTATTGGTGGTTCCTTTGGTAGTGCAGGAGGTGCGTCTGAAATAGTGGCGAGGGATGTGACGTCTTCTGGGAATTTATTCTTTTCTTCCTTTTCGTTCATATTCTTGCGGCTGAGGTGAAGCAAGAGGTTAGTTAAAGAGTCCCATAATGCTCCTATTAGAATGCATTATGCAACGCTGAAACACGTTGCAACCGGTCAAACTATTATAGAGAAGGGACCGTTAAGAAATATTCATTCCCGAGAATTACGAGAAGAAATCAGAGGCATAGCGATGAGATCCATCAAAGGAAACACCGCTATTCTAACGAGAATAAAAGACGGTGGAAACCGTTAGCGCGTCTATTATGGGGTGTGTCACTGGTAAAAGTCCGGGAGCTCTCGACGAGTCAGTGTCAGCGCCGCTACACCGCTATCGCTACTGATAAGCCATCTGTCTGGGACTTAACCGACGCAATCTCTACCAGGAACAGATTATCTCCGGTACTTGTCCCCGGCATATCTCTCTTGCCATTGGCTAAGCCACATCGCCCGATGGGAGGAGCGAGCCACATTTTACCCTGCACCCGGTATATAAACCCTGCACCTAGTACGGACCGACAATGATTTCGTCGCAGTGGTTCCAGTCAATCAACAATAATCCAGTAGTCAACCAGCAATTACTCCCGAAGACAACGAGACACAGCCGCCATTTCGGACTGAGATACCGAGGCTACTCAGATCTTCAGACTCAGAGGGAAGAACACAGTAGCGAAGTGTACCATAGCAAGGCACATTAGACATTGTCTAACCTTGTGAGTATTTAAGCCAGTTCACATATCCCTAAATAGTAAAGCGTGACGGACACTCATTATATTTAATCATTATATTTAATTATCCAATATTAACTCAATCTTACATTACATTCCAAACTCTGAATTTTGAATATAGACATAAGCCATATATTACTCTGCATTTCCGATATTATTTCGATCCACGAATTGCATCTGCACACGTCTGCGTTACAATCGTCGATTTATTCAATATTTTATTCAATACTAATTGATACTATTTAACCAATATCGCATACTTACTCAATCTATTATAATAAATATACTTATGCATTTTATTGTATCACTGCTCATTTATATATGTATGTAACCCTGTATCCTACCACATATTAGCGAATTGAATGCCGCTAATCCCTCTGTACACATTAGAAACTATATCCTGTCAGAAGGTACATTCGCTAGTCATCTCTGAGGTGCACGTTTAGTAAAGTGAACGTCGCATTAGCCTATTAAGACAAGGACCAGAGAACCCGGCCTAGCCGGATGAACACCTATCTCTCTATTCTTTTACGCTTTTATTACCTTGCATTTTCCAATAGTTGCGAATACTTTACCAAACCGAATAACAGAGGTCTTGATAATTACTAAGAATTGTTACTTCAATATTTAAGACTTAAATCTTTGATGCTTGAAAGTACAAATATTAATATTCTTGATATAAATATTAATACACGTACTAAGATTCCTTTTCCTATTCCACATTATTACCAATTCTTTTCAGTATCGTTTAATTACAATTATAATTGACACAACGCTTAATTAATTAACAGGTGAAGGGCATTCTCGTATAGATTAACCTTTCATCTCGTCTGTAACTCTTTAACACGTAAATCACGAATTAAACGTGAGTCACACTCAATTACCTTTGATTATTTAGCTATCTCAGTTCTATAAAACATATTATTCATATAAATTTATTTAACCATTAGATGGTCTCTCCCTTCCGAAGGAAGAATCAAATGGATCGTGACGAGCAACGTCTCCATAGACTACGCGAACGTAGAACAAGAAGACCCTTAAATCTTAATGTCCAAATTTATCCAACACGAATAATCGTACGATCCCCTTCTCCAGACGTTTACTCGCCAATTAACAATATCCCCCCTTACATTGATTATTCTCATCCGCAATTTCCGGAGCCTTCACCGTTAGAATCAAATACGTTAATAACGAACCCTAATCATCAATTCTTACCTGATCCTGAATATTATATCCTGGATTAAAACCAACCAATTACATCGCCAGAATACGATCCCATTTTACAATTTAATCACGAACAAAACTTTAATATTCTTGACGAGGATACCGTGAACCTCACATCCGACGGCACTCGCAACTTCATCTCAGAAAAAGCTCAAGACGACTTTACTTCTTTTATTACTTATCTCATTCAGCCTAATAATTCGGAACAGGAGCTTAGCAATATTGTAACTCAATTTCAAGCTCCCCACGAACCACGTCAGGACCAATAAAATTTATATCAATAGAAAGGTTTTATAAATAAATAAACGACATTGTATTTGCAAAATATCTTTATTTATCGACCCGACCCGTCAGTTTCCTTCTCCGTCCGATACTCTCAATCGAATCTCAAGCTCTCGGCTTCCCTGGGTATAGCCGGCCTAGCAGGTTGCCCATAAAACAAATAGAGAGCAGCTTCTTAAACGTCCACCGAGGTAGACGCGAGAGAAGACCATCCTGTGCAAAAGGTAATTTATCGCCAGATGAATTATTGGACGTAACAAATGTCTCCTTTTTGAAGCAGTGAATTGAAACTTGCTTCTCGTCAGGAACAAGCTGCAGCAGTGTCGCGTGATTGCGCACACATTGTGTCCACGTGTCTTGTAAGCTCGTCATTCGCGAGCGAATTTTGGCGGTCCTCAGATTTGACCGACCGATCTTCTTAAAATTGTCGAGAGCTCGAGCAACTGAATAGCAACCAGTTTGTTGATTTGCGAGAGCTTCTTCCATTTTGACACTGAATTTAATCAAATGAGGTTTCAACGACACTGAATTTAATCAAATTAGTCTTTTACGAACCGAGCTGTCACTCTGTTTGAATGCACTGATAGCGTTTGGTGATGTCCGATTTTGAATTTACTTGCAATGTCACTGTGTTTTTTACTTGAGTTTTTCACTTTTCAATTCGTCACCAATCTCACATCCGGTTCGAAGGATCAAATGTTGCGAACGCGCGGCTTGAACCGTGGTTCGACACGAAGCTGCGACGAACGAGCATGCTCGGCCTTTTTAGGGCCGCGTCTCGCGCGCCGCCTCTCAGATCCTTCATCCGTTTTTTTTTTTATTGGAAAGGAAATCATAGGAATCTCATGAGAGATGTGATGGATGGACAATAGGATAATTGTTGAGTGGACTGTATTTTAATAGGGTGATCGCGCACCCATGTGTGCGCTGAGATTGATGATTTACGCAGGAAGCCGAATTGAAAAAGGAGTCTTGAGTTGGATGAACAAAAACAGATCAATTTATTATATCACACGTCAGAAAGTCACCTGGACTTGACACAAACAAACCAAAGAAAAAACAAAAACTCGATATGAGAATCGAAAGCATTTGCTGTACGCGCAGCAAATTTACATTTGACAATTGATCACTTATCGAACGCCTGATTGTGTATCAAGCGTCGTACAAAACAATTATTCGTTTCGAAGCTCGCGATCACAAAAGAGAAAACTGTTTGTTCGATATCGACACCAATGTCTTTTGTCGCAAAAAAAAACAATGTCCTATTTGAAAGTCACAATCGCGAATCGTACAATAACAAATTTGTCCTCTTGTAGACGACCGTTATAATTTATCGAAAACGCGCACATATGATTTAACGCGACTCAATAATTGTCTTAAATTATCTTATATAAGAGTTTTAAACACGGCTCTGTAATATAAATATAAATTTAACGTATAAGACGGGCAACAAGAGCCAAATCGCGGATGACAATGCGTTATCCTAACGAAACTAAATCATTTTTCGTTAGAATTAAATACCGGTGCACAAGGCACCAAATTTTTACTTGGACACGGCCAAGATTTTAAATATGAAATAATTTCATATTTTGAGATTTAATTTCAATACCCCTTTAACCCCCCTACGGAAAATAAATAAATGAAAGCAAGAGAAAAATATAGATCCGAAAATCGCTGAATCGGGAATCGAACCCGAGACCTTTCGCTTGCCGGGCGACTGCTCTTCCAGCTGAGCTATTCAGATCCTTTCGATTCTATACTTTTCTCTGTTATATATATTAATGTTGGTAAACAAACGCATTTTTTAAGCCAGCGTGTATCAAATATAAGAGTTTTAACAAGGCTCTGTAATATAAATATAAATTTAACGTATAAGACGGGCAACAAGAGCCAAATCGCGGATGACAATGCGTTATCCTAACGAAACTAAATCATTTTTCGTTCGAATTAAATACCGGTGCACAAGGCACCAAATTTTTACTTGGACACGGCCAAGATTTTAAATATGAAATAATCTCATATTTTGAGATTTAATTTCAATACCCCTTTAACCCCCCTACGGAAAATAAATAAATGAAAGCAAGAGAAAAATATAGATCCGAAAATCGCTGAATCGGGAATCGAACTCGAGACCTTTCGCTTGCCGGGCGACTGCTCTTCCAGCTGAGCTATTCAGATGCTTTCGATTCTATACTTTTTTCTGTTATATATATTATAATTTTCCTTTCTTCGGTTCCTTTAGTAAGAAAACATAATCTCCTATCTTAAACTGTCGAGAATTTATACGTTGGTCATAATAGTATTTGCTTCTTTCTTTGGCTCTAATAAGATTTTGTCGCGCTTCTTCGCGGATATCGTATAATTTATTAAACAAAGTATTTATATATTCTTGATAAGTAGGTTCTAGAGGTTCTTCGATAGGTTGATACGCGGATGACAATCTGGCTAGTCGTCCGAATATTAGTTCGTATGGTAAAAATTTTGTTCCTTTGTGGACACTTGTATTGTAGGAGAACATGGCGAGTTTAATGTATTCGTCCCAATTATCTTCTTTATCGATTTGTGTTTTTAAATATTCTATTAATACGTGATGTGACCGTTCTATAGATCCATTTGATTAAGAATGGTAGGCAGTGGTTTTAAAATGCTGACTATTGAATTTCTTTGTTAGGATACGTATTAAAGTTGATAAAAAATTAGTACCTTGATCGGTAAGGATAGCCTTGGGAGTTCCATAAATGCAAATAAATTCTTTCGTAAAAGCGTCGGCTATCGTTAATGAAGTGGCTTCTTTTAATGGTACTGCTATAGAGTACTTTGTTAATAAATCTTGCATGGTTAAAATATATTTATTTCCGTTATTCGTAATAGGGAGTGGCCCTACTATGTCTAGTGAAACTTTGTCGAAAGCTGTGCCGGGGGTATCCGTAATAATCATTGGTTGCTTGGTTTTAACGCGCGTTAATTTCTTTAACTGACACTCGCGACATTTCCTAATAAATTCTTGAATATCTTGTTTTATTGTGCTCCAAAAGTAATGAGGTCGAAGTCTATTAAACGTTTTCGTAACTCCTTTGTGGCCACCGCATGCTGATGCATGGTTTTCTGAAATTAATTTTACGCGTTCTGTAGGGATAGGGTGATCGACTAAATTTTGACAAATAGTTATATTTACGCGGGTGTCGTGGAAAAATTTCTTTAATTGATTAACAACGTATGACCAGGGAATGTCATCGAATTTATGCGTTTTGCTGATGCTAAAAGTTAATTGTAATTTGTTAACGCAGTCTAATAAAGAGCGTATACAATTTTTCACAGTTTGCGGTTCTACAGACAGTCGATTGTTCGTTCTTATTGGGATTGATATTAAATTATTTAATTTGATTTTCTTTACGTTAACTCTTTCAAAATTGAGATTTTCGTATGTAGGTAAAAGGTTTGCAGTGGAATAAAGTTCGGCTCCTTTGTCGTAAGGTGATCCGTCTAGACTTATAAAAATTACATGATTATTCTTTTGGTTTAATAAGTTGTCTCTTATTTCGCGTATTTTTACTTTACTCGGAATTACGGGAGAGGGTTGTATAATTGGTATAGTTTCTATAATTACTGGGTCGATGTAATCGTATTCTAAATTTGACATATTTGCATAGTCGTGATTATCGTTATTAGGAATTGAACTTTCATCTGAATCAGAATTGTTTTCGGTTATATTAACATAATTAGAATTATCAATATTATTACTGCGATAAGGGATTAAAGCATTTGTTTCGATTGATCTGACGGAAGGTCCTGGTCTACTTGAAAATATGGATTCGTCGGATGATTTGTCGTTGTCTGAAGCGAATATTGGTAGTACTAAATCAGTTGGTGAATTTCGCGATAAAGCATCGGCATTATTATTTAGTGATCCCTTTTTGTATTTAATTTCGTAATTGTATTCTGCTAGCTTGGTTTTCCACTTCCAGAGTCTGGAGGTTGGATCTTTTATGGAATGTAGCCAAATTAAAGGTTTGTGATCTGTTATTATAGTAAAAAGGCTTCCGTATAAGTAGGGTCTGAAATGGCTAATACAATATATTGTTACGTCCCTGGTTTACATCCCCTGAGCACCTTCATCCCTTTTCATCTCCTAGGAGGGTTGTTTATAGACAATCGGCGTTCAAATGTTTTGGGGCGCCATGATTAGATTTGGTCTAGCTGTCGCACCGAGCGGACGCTTACGAGACCGATGGGCATTTTGGCCTATTATATATTGTATTTCTTTGCTTTATTGTATTGGGTCGTTTTATTAAAACTCCTTTCCTCATTACGAGAATTTATTCATTCCGGACGCGAGTGAGAGTGTGAGTGACATCTTTTTGTGAGACAGCGCAAAAGACGTCGCGAGGACGTAACATTTTGGGGGCTCGTCCGGGATCGAACGAACAACGAGCTACGAAAAATAATTAGGAAAATGACCACCCAACATTCGCCCAGACTAACTCGTTCACAAGCTCCGCTGCGAACGCCATCGAATACGGAGACTCTTTCGGAGGAAAATGTGCTGCAAACTGCGCTTCGGGAAATCAGAGAGCTGCGAGAACAACGAGAGCAGGAGCGCACGCAATTCGAAGCTTTACTGCGACAACGCGACGAGGAGCTGCGCTGGCTAGAGCAGAGAATCGCCTCGCGGAATGAAAACGAGCTAAGTCCTCCCAATAATATCGCTTGTAACTCCGATAATAGAGCTTGCGGAGATATTAGTAGTGATCTTCGCGCGAGAATCGGTTTTAAAGTAAAACCCGATACATTTGACGGGAATGTTCCGCTGCGGGAGTTCCTCTCCCAATTTCTTTTGGTCGCGCGCGCGAATAATTGGGACGAATCTGCGAAGACCGTTGCTTTAGCCGCGAATTTAAGGGGAAAAGCGCGAACTGTGTTAGAAAATATAGAAAATTTAGATAACCTCAGTTTTACTGAATTAAAATCAAAATTAGAATTACTTTTTGGGGAGGGAAATCTTACTCAAAACTATTATTCTTTATTCACGAATCGGAGACAAAAATTCGGGGAGGATCTCGCTTCTTTTGGTGCCGAATTAGAAAGATTGTCGCGACTCGCATATCCCGAATGTCCTTACGCGGTGAGGGATAAAATCGCGTGTGCGCAATTTATCTCTGCTCTCTATGACGGTTTCTTGAGGAGGACCTTTCAATTAGAAGGGATAACCTCTTTAAATTTGGCCGTTGAGAGGGCAAAGATTATAAAAACTATTCAAGGAGAAAATTTTGAAAGAAAGAAGGAAAATTTCGGAAAATTTAACAGCGCGAATTTCCATAAGGTGGAGAGGAACGACGCGCGAAAGGATTTTGATAAAAAATACGGAAACAATAATAAGAACCATGAAAACAGCGCGCGAAAATCTGATCATGAAAATAGAAATCCTTCGAGAGGGGGATGGCGAAGAAACAATTTTTCCTCAAAGGGCAAAGAATGTTGGACGTGTGGTAAAACGGGACATTTTCGATTTGAGTGTCCTGAGGAGAAGGGAAACGCGGTTTAGTTGAGCTGTGCGGGGTGAGCTCGACTTTTTCCGAAAAAGCCCCGATATCGAATCAATTTGTAGATTTTAGTATTGGTAGAATTAGAGAAAATGATTTTTGTTATCTCGGAAAGATTAATGGTAAAAAATGTTCTTTGAAAATAGACACGGGCTCTGATGTTTCACTTGTAAATAAAAAAATGTTCAATAAGGATGTAGAGAAGATTCGAATTAAAGATTGTAATTTGAAATATCCTACAGGAGAAAAAGTTTTAATTAATTTTCTAGTAGAAGTTAGAGTAGAGATTGGAAGATATTGTGTTTCTATTCTTATGTTTGTCGCCACCATAAATGATAATTGTATTTTGGGAACAGACTTTCTTAAAAAAATTAATTTACAAAATATTTTTGATGGTGAATTTAATGAATTAGAGTCAAAAGAAAATAAAACTTTTAATTGTTCTAGAATTGAAAACTCTTGTAAAGTTCCTATTATTTTAAAAAATCTTTTTGAAAATAATTCTTTGAATTTGAAAGAAACAGAGAAAGAAATTTTTGCAAACTTTTTAAATGATTTCTCTGATGTATTTTCTGAAAACATTGTGGCTGGCAACTGTAGTGTTGTAGAACATGTTATTAACATAAAAGACTCTCTCCCCATTAAGCAGGCACCTCGTCGAATTCCCATTTATTTAAGGAAGGAAGTAGATAAAATTATTGAGGACATGAAAGAACAAGGAGTTATAGAGGAATCGCGAAGTCCATGGATCTCTCCGGCCGTTATGGTGAAAAAGAAAGACGGCAGTATAAGATTTTGCATCGATTATCGAAAATTGAATAATGTGACGGTAAAAGATTCATATCCTCTTCCCAGGATTGACGATATTTTAGATCAACTTTCAGGTAACTCTTGGTTTTCCACATTAGATTTAAAGAGCGGTTATTGGCAACTAAAAGTCCGTTCCGAGGACAAAAAACAGACGGCTTTCTCAATCGGCAGGGGTCTGTGGCAATTTACAGTAATGCCGTTTGGTTTATGTAATGCTCCCGCGACTTTCGAACAATTGATGGAAAAAGTCTTACATGGCCTTTTATCAAAAAAATGTTTAGTATATTTAGATGATATAATAATTTTCGGTAAAACTTTTGATGAAATGTTAGAGAATTTGAATTTAGTATTTTCGCGATTGAGAGAAGCTAATTTAAAAATGAATCCAAAAAAATGTATTTTCTTTCAAAAAAATACGAAATATTTGGGACATATTATTTCAGAAGAAGGCATTACTACGGATCCCGAAAAGATTATAGCCGTGAGAGATTGGCCGGTTCCCCATACTAGAAAACAGTTACGAAGCTTTCTCGGTTTTTGTTTGTATTACCGTAAATTTGTAAAAGGATTTTCTTCTTTGGCAAAACCCCTTTATGTATTAACAGAAAATCAAGTTAAATTTGTTTGGGGAAAAGAATGCCAAGATGCTTTTGAAAAATTAAAATCAATGTTATCGTTTTCCCCGATACTATCTTTTCCTAAGGGAGAAGATGAATTTATTTTAGATACTGACGCGTCTAATATCGGTATTGGTGCAGTGTTATCCCAGAGACAGATGGGAAAAGAGAAAGTAATCGCTTATTTTAGTAAAACGCTTAGCAAGACTGAGCGGAATTATTGTGTGACTAGGAGAGAATTGTTAGCAATAATAGATTCCTTGAGATTTTTCCGTCACTATCTTTTAGGTAGAAAATTTGTAATTCGTACAGATCATGTATTGTTAAAATGGTTGATGTCTTTTAAAGATCTGAAAGGACAATTAGCTCGATGGCTCGAAAGACTTCAAGAATTTGAGTTCGAAATTATTCATCGAAAAGGACAATCTCACGGGAATGCCGATGGATTGTCCAGGCGATCATGTGAAGCTTTCGGATGCGAATACTGCGCTAAAGTCGAGACGAAAAACGCAGAAGAAAGAGAGAAAATGGTCGCTCGCATTATGCTTGTGGGAGAAAATCTGGAAGAGTGGCGTCGTGCTCAGTAAAAAGATCCAAACATTTCATTTATTATACGAGGGAAAGAAACAGGAAAAAGACCATTGCATTCGGAAGTTCCTACCAAGAATGTTTCGGCTCAGATTTATTGGTCTTATTGGGATTCTCTCGCTTTAAAAAATGGAGTTCTCTATAAGAAATGGGAAGCCCCAAATCTTCAAACTAGTTTCCTTCAATTGATAGTTCCTCAAGATCGGATCAAAGAAATTTTACAGGAAACTCATGATTCTCCGTTCGGAGGACATTTCGGAGTTAACAAGACTCTTGAGAAGATTCGAAAAAGATTCTTTTGGGCAAATTGTAAACAAGACGTAGAGGAGTGGTGCAGAACCTGCAAGATATGTATAGCAAAGAAAGGTCCTTCTGGAAAAGGAAAATCCCCTTTGCAAATTTATAACGTCAAAGCTCCATTAGAAAGGGTGCAAATGGATATCCTTGGTCCTCTTCCATTGACTAAGTCAGGGAATAAATATCTTCTTGTAATGGTGGATTGTTTCACAAAATGGGTAGAAGCTTTCCCTATCAAGAATGTTAGAGCCAAAACTGTGGCTGAAATATTTGTGAGTCAGTTTGTTTCAAGGCATGGAGTGCCTATTGAGATTCACACAGATCAGGGAAAGAATTTCGAGTCTCAGTTATTTGGAGAATTAATGCGACTTCTTGGGATCAAAAAGACAAGGACTACTGCTCTTCATCCTTAATCAGATGGTCAGGTAGAACGTCAACATCAGACAATCATCAATTACTTGGCGAAATACATTTCTGAAAATCAGAAAGATTGGGATGAATGGATTCCTATGTTTCTTTTGGCATACAGATCGTCGAAACATGAGACTACAGGAGTGACTCCTGCCGAGTTGTACTTTGCTCGAGAACTTAGACTGCCAGTAGACTTGTTACAAGAAAGTCCTAAGATTGATGAAGAGAAATTTCCTCCAGAAAATTTTGTGGATAATTTAAAAGAAAGATCAGAGGAAATTCGTTCTTGTGTTAGGGAACGTATGGCTTTAAAGTCTTCGCAAATGAAAGCCAGATATGATAGGAAAGTTAGAACAATTCTTTTCGAGGAGGGAGAGAGAGTCTGGCTATATAATCCCAAGAGAAGTAAAGGGAAAGCCCAGAAATTGCAGAATAATTGGGAGGGTCCTTATTCGGTTATTAAAAAATTTAACGACGTGGTATATTGTATCCAAAAGACTCCTAGGCATAGGAAAAAGGTTGTGCATGCGGATAGGATAGCTCCTTTTCTAGAAAGAGATAAGGATTGTTAGAATAGATTAGAGCCCGAAAAATGTCTATTCTATGGAAGATTCAGAGGAAAATTTGAACAGATAAAAGTAGGGTGAATTAATTATTGCGTAATCTTCTTTTTCTTTTACAGAATCTCCGAAGAAGAGAAATTTCACTCGAGGGAGAGGTTTCGATTAAGGGAGTGTTTGCGATTCTGCTTTGGGGAGAAACGGAGTTTTCTGGATATGGCAGAGAAGCCGATTTTCGAACTGAGCTTTCCAGGAAGAAGGGTTTTCGTCTTCAGTTCATTCTACGAAGACTGCCTCTCTCGCGGTTTTTGATCCGTGGTTTTCCCGCGGGACTTCGGGCAAATGCCGAGGCAGGGACTTGGGGAGTCCATAGGGGACGATGGGTCCACGGAAGTTACCCCCCCCCTTGTCTGAAATTCTTCACGAGGTCGCAGGAAAATCAGGACGTGGAAAACAAAACATCGAAGGTCGATTGGGTTTGAGTTGGCGAATCACCCGGTAACCTGTGGCAGCAGCCCAAGGTAGGGCAGGATGATTCGTTAGAGCCCTGGAGTCGACGTTGGACTGTCAGTCGATTGGGACCAGAATGACGAAGTCGCTTGGTAACCTGTGGCAGCAGCCCAGGGTAGAGCAGGAAGGCTCGTCGGTGCCCTGGAGTCGACGATAACTTGTGTGGATGTGCGACGGGATCCAGAATGGCGGATTGTTCGGTAACCTGTGGCAGGAGCCCAGAGTAGAACAGGAAAATTCGTCGGAGTCCTGAGGTCGGCATCGGAATGCAGAGTTATTGGACAGCGTTGGATAGCTCCCTGTTCCTGATTGTCGGGACAACAATCTTGAAGAAGGGGGGCAGTGTTACGTCCCTGGTTTACATCCCCTGAGCACCTTCATCCCTTTTCATCTCCTAGGAGGGTTGTTTATAGACAATCGGCGTTCAAATGTTTTGGGGCGCCATGATTAGATTTGGTCTAGCTGTCGCACCGAGCGGACGCTTACGAGACCGATGGGCATTTTGGCCTATTATATATTGTATTTCTTTGCTTTATTGTATTGGGTCGTTTCATTAAAACTCCTTTCCTCGTTACGAGAATTTATTCATTCCGGACGCGAGTGAGAGTGTGAGTGACATCTTTTTGTGAGACAGCGCAAGAGACGTCGCGAGGACGTAACAATATGATAGCTAGGCATTCCTTTTCGATCGTGGAATATCTTTGTTCTGCAATGTTTAAAATTCAAAAAATGTATGAGACAGGAAGATTGTTTCCTACCGGTCCCTGACTTAAAATTTCGCCTATGGCATACCCTGATGCGTCGGTAGTTAGTATGAAAGGTCTAGTCAGGGTATTGGAGAATGGGATTTGAACATAACGAATGTTTTAAAGAGTTAAAAGCTTCTACTTGTTTTAATTGCCAATTGAATATGCTATCCTTTTTCAATAAATCTGTTAATGGTTTTGCGACTTTAGAAAAGTTAGGTATAAATCTTCGGTAATATCCGGCTAAACCAAGGAATTGTTTTATGTTTTCGGATTTTTTGGAGTTGGAAAGTGCATTATTGATTTTGTTTTGTCCGGGTCTGGTTTGACTCCGTTAGCGCCTATTTTATGGCCTAAATAAGCTACTTCGTGCCTTAGAAATTCGCACTTGTCTGGTTGTAATTGTGAATTCGCGTCTCGTAATCTTTGCATTAATCTTTCACATTTGATTTCGTGTTCTCTTAATGATCATGCGTAAATGACAATGTTGTCCATATAGACGAATAATTCGTTTCCTTGTAGTCCCGATAATACATTATCCATAAGTCTTTGGAAAGTAGCAGGTGCGTTTTTTAAACCGAATGGCATGCGCTTGAATTGATAATGCCCATATGGCGTAGAAAATGCTGTTTTTTGAGCGTCTTTAGGTGACATAGAAATTTGGTGAAATCCGGAAGCTAAATCAAATATTGAAAAATATTTGGCTGATCTTAATTGGTCAAGAATGTCTGTTATGTTAGGAAGAGGATAAGCGTCTCTTATAGTTTTTTCATTTAATCCTCGATAATCTATAACCATACGCCAACGTTTATTGCCTTGTGAATCTGGTTTTTTCGGTACTATCCAGATTGGTGAATTATACGGTGATGTGGAATATTCAACTAAATTATTATTTAATAATTCGCTGACTTGTTTATCGATTTCTTCTTTATGGACTGGGGGAAACTAACTCCTAACATCATGACAGGTTATAACGCACAATCGGACTGCTTTACTAAATTAAATATTTATATATATATAAGAGTTATTTAATATTTATGTGTGCACGCATACACACATATATTTATGGGTATATATATATGTGTGTACGTGCGGAGGCAGTCCTCGCATTGGATGCGATAACGGTGCGTGATGAATCTTTTAATAATTGAATAATGTACATGATTTTATTGTTTTTGTTTTCCACGTCCGTTTTCAGATTCGCACATGGACATATATATATGTGTGTGTATATATATATATATGTATATATTCGTACAATTTATAAGTACAGGTACAAGTGTACGCTAACGTATAGATGTATATGTTATAAATTATTTTTGCGTCTTATATCTATGTATATCGGTTGCGCGATTGCAGTTTTTCTGCCCGTGTCTTTTGTAAGGTTTGTAAAGATTATTCAAAAGTTTGCTATTGGGTGGGATATAATTAGCTCGTTCACTGGTGAAGCTGGAGTCATTTTTTCCGAGTTAAGGTAAGTATAAGCGTTTAATATATATTACATTTTTAAGTACGTTAAGGTTTTCGCGAGGCTATAATGGTTGAATACTAATTTGATAGATAACTCTCGCGAGTTATTACCAGTGAGCAAGTTAACGACAATCTGTAATGTATAAGGTGTATTGTATTAGCTAGAATATTGCGTGGATATGAGTCTCATGCAATATCGGGAGTTTTGTATGAAATGTACTTAAGTAAAGCATACCTCACACAAAAATGAAAAATTATGGCTAGAAATAATAATAATAATGTTTTGAATAATACACAGGGTTCCATGCTGAACAACCTGTTTAGTTAGGATGTGTTACGTCCAATAATTCATCTAGCGATAAATTACTTTTTGCACAAGACGGTCTTCTCTCGCGTCTACCTCGGTGGACGTTTAAGAAGCTGCTCTCTATTTGTTTTATGGGCAACCTGCTAGGCCGGCTATACCCAGGGAAGCCGAGAGCTTGAGATTCATATAAAGTTATTAGTCCTGACGTGATTCGTGGGGGGCTTGAAATTGAGTTACAATATTACTGAGTTCCTGTTCAGAATTGTTAGGCTGATTAAGGTAAGTAATAAAAGAAGCGAAGTCGTCCTGAGCTTCTTCTGAGACGAAGTTACGAGTGTCGTCGGATGTGAGGTTCACGGTGTCCTCGTCAAGAATATTAAAGTTTTGTTCGTGGTTAAATTGTTAGAAAGGATCGTATTCTGACGATACAATTTGTTGGCTTTGATCTGGGATATAATATTCAGGATCAGAGAGGAAATGATTATTTGAGTTTGTTCCTAACGTATTTGGTTCTGAATGCGACAGATCCGGAAATTGCGGATGAGAATAATCGATATAAGGTGGAAGGTTATTTATAGGTGAATAGACGTCGGGAGAAGAGGGTCGAACGATAACTCGCGTAGGAAAGATTTGGACATGTAAGTTTAATAGCGTTTTCGATTGGGAAAAAGTTAGTGCGCACCAGTGCGCACTCAGTTCACACAAACACTGGACAAGTTCCATGAGTTGCACTGAATAGTGCAGGTGAAAAAGAACACGCCGAAATTTTCAGTGCCACTTGAGTTGACTAGATTTCGGGAAGAACGAAAAAGTAACCTCGACATCTTGTGTTTAGTTAAGTAATGATTTTTATTATATGTAATTAAATATAGAAGATGATCAAGAATATCACGTA
>NW_028190799.1:0-53685 GCF_048542155.1 Nylanderia fulva | reverse complement strand
AAAAGGGGCCCAAAAACCCCTTTTTTTTTTCGAAAATCCAATTGTATTAAAAAAAAAATTAGGGACTGCCTTTTCTTTGAACCCGATTTGGGATGAAAAGACATGAATCTTTTTTTTTAAAGGGAAGGGAGTTAGAATTTTTTATTATTTTATTAAAAAAAATATATTATATCGTTTTTTTTATTTTTTAAAAATTTTAATATAAAAAATTTTTTTATCTTATTCAAAAAGTGTTTTTTTCTTCGATAAAAAAATTTTTTTTTAAATTACCAATTTAATTTAAAAAAAAAATCCCAGTTTCGCTTTAATATTGATTTAAATTTCCCAAAAAGATAGGTATGACTTATCAAATTTTTTTATTAAAAAAAAAATTAAAAATTTTTTATAAAAAATTTTTAAATTTTTTAGATATCTTTAATTTAATTTTTAATTAAAAAATAAATTCCCCTATCGGAAAAGTGATGATCTGTGAGAAAAATATGATAAAGCAGTTTGGAAGAAGAAGCGAAAAAAAGGGAAAAAGGGAAAAAAAACACGAATTAAAAGGGGGTTAAAAAAAAAAAAGGGAAAAAAAAAGTGGAGATAAAAGGGATTAAGAAGATGAAAAAGTTGAGGTACAATGGAGAATCCCGACTTTTAAAAAAAAAGGGGTTAAAATATCTGATGAAATATTGAAATAGTCAGAATGGCATCCCAAATCCGTGAATAACAGGGGGAAAAAAAGATTAAAGAAGACATACAGAAACTATGTAGAAGAAACATGAGAGAAAAAAATTTAAATTTTGGGAAAAAGGGTTTAAAAAAAGGGAAAAAATAAAGAAATTTTGATAAAGATGGATGAAAGAAATAATAAATGGGAATATAGATAAAATTTACACTTTATTATAAAGTCGGGGATTATCGAGATGTACGCAAAATAGGGACGGGCCCGATGATAAAGATATGCCTTTAAAAAGGAAAAAAAAGTAAAATAGAAAGAATAAACGCGAGTGTGAAAAAATTTTTATAAAAATAAATCCCGATAAAAATTGGCATACAAAATAATCGACATAAAAAATTTTTTGTTAACTAAAAAGCATAAATAATGCTTTTAATTAACTTTATATGTTAATTATAGATTTTTTTTTCTAACAAATTTATTTTTTTTGTCCTAACGATAATCCTGGAGTAGACAAAAGATGATTAAAAGCATGAAAATAAATTTCAATACTATGAAATTCGAAAAGATTTATAAAAACGAGATATAAATTTTATAAAATAATTATTATATTCCATATAGATTTATAAAAATTTAATGATGTTCCATTAAAAATACGAGAATAAGTGATTATGGGATAGAAAAGAAAAAAATTGGCACAAAGTAAAGGGTTTAAAAAGTGAGAAAACTTACGCAATTAAATTTTAACGACAATTATAATCATTTCCCGATCATATTTGAAAACCCCCTTTTTTGGTATTCCAACCCAATGCAAAACGATATCGTTCGCCTTTTTTTCAAAAAAAATTTTTGCCCCAAAAAGGATTTGAAAACCATAGGCCGATGGGCGGTTCTAAATCTAAATGTAGAAAAAAAGGGAAAAAAAAAATAGAAAAAGGGGGCATTTTTTCTAAAAAAATTGATCTTATAAAATCCCCAAAAAAAATTTAAAAGTTTTAAATAATTAAAACGCAAAAAATTTAAAAATTTTTTTACATTAAAAAGGGGAAAAACCAATCCGTAAATTTGCTTTACCAAAAAAATAAATTTTTTTTAAATTAAATACCTTTCAAAACCCCCAAAATTTTAACAGGGAAAACCCTTTTGGGGAAAAAAAGGGGGAACATGGTTAAAAAAATTTCCTTTTTTGGGTTAAAAATTTTATTTAAATTTTTAAAAAAATTTTCTTTGGGCCCCGTTTTTTTCCTTTTAAATTTTTTTTTTTTGGCCCTTTTCAAAAAAAATTTTTTTTTTTTAAATTTTTTTAAAAAAAACAAAAAAAAAAAAGTTTTTTAAAAAAAAAGGTTTTCGCGTTGGGCCCCCCTTTTTAAAAATGTTTTAAAATTTTTTAAAAATTTTAAATTAAAATTTTTTAACAAAAAAGGCCTTTTAAAAACCTTAAAACCCCTATTAAATTTAAAAAATTTTTTTTTAAAATTTTTAAGTTGAAAAGTCTTTTTAAAGAAATTTTTTTTTTTTTCTTTTTTTAAATTTCCCAAAAATTTTAATTTTTTTTTTTTATTAAAAAAAATTTAAAAATTTAAAAAATTTTTTTCGTTTTGAATAAAACCCTTTTAGACCCCTTTTTTAAATTTTTAAAAAGTCAAATTTACCCCCCTAATTTTTTTTATTTTAAATTTGCAACATTATTTTAAAAAACTAAAACTTTAAAATTTTTTTAATTTACTATAAAACTTTTAAAATATATCTTTTTTTAAACTAAAAATTTTTTAAAAAAATTTTAAAATTTTAATCAATTTTGATAAGATAAAAAAAATTTATAACAGTAGAAAATTTAAAGGAAAAATTTTTTAAATGCGCTTTTTAAAAAATTATTTTTAATAAATTTTTGAAAACCCTTAAAGGGCGATTTTCCCCAATCAAAATTTTAAATTTAAAATTTTTACCAATATTGATTTAAAAAATTTTTGGATAATAGATTTTTAACCAAAGAAAAAATTTAGATTGCCAAATAAAAACCACCAGATCGTCTGCAATACGACAAGCATACTGAAAGGTCTTACGAGATTAAATGTTGCATACCTAAGAATCGCCGACAACTAAAAAATTAAAATCCAAAAAAAAAGTTCTGAAAGATAATAAAAAGCTTGTATCGTCATTTTTAAGAATAAACTTTTTTTGCTAAAAAAACCCCCCGGGGAAATGTTTTTCTTTCATGGGAAAAATTTTTATTGAAAGCGTAGTTAAGGTGAAATTTATTACGAATGCATGGTACGCAATTGATCGAGATCGGAGATCATTAAATATTTTATTGCATCGAGCATTTAAATACGATTTTAAAAGTAAATACAGTTACATCTCGATAAAATTTAAAAAAAAGGGGGAAAATTTTCAACATTTGTTTTTCCCCCCCCCGGTTTCTCTTTTCTCCCTATTGTACGCAAAATGGCGGCGAATATTTTATAGGCAAATATTAGTTTAAAAATGCAAGATGGGGAGCGCCCCGGGAAAAAATTTTTATTTTGAGTGAAATTTTCCACAAAAAAAAAAAGAAATATATCAACCGGGATTTTTTCCCCCTTTTTAAAAACATTGAAACGGGTTTTTGATTTACCTCTAGACAACCCCCTATTTTCTTTCGAGAAAAAAGCGGGCCCCCGCTCAATATACGAATGCTTGCAAAAACACGTGAAAGAATATGGTGTAATAAAAACGCAAAAACATTTTTGTATTTTAAAAAATTTTTTCATGTGTAAATCTTTTTTAATCAAATAATCAACAATCAGTTTTTTTTATGTTATTTGAAAATTTTTTATTTTAAATTTTCTTTAATACATCGCAGTTTAAACCGATAGTAAAGTGAAGCTTTAAATCTGAATAAATTTTTTATTATGAGAAATATAATGTATGCAAATCGCAATAAAAAATTTTAAAATTTTTTAAAAAAATACCTATCTTTTTTTAACGAATTTTTAAAGCCCATTAAAAAAATTTTTTAACGGCGTCCCCTTACTAACGCCTGCGGGCCGATCACCGCCCCCCACTTGAGGCAGGCCCTAAAGGGGCCCCTAAGCCCCAAAAACATTTAAATGAAAAGGGGTCACCCTACCCAGGGGCGCCCCACTACAACCCCCAGAGGGCCCCCCCACTACGACGCCGGGTTACCCCCAAAAAGCCCCGGGGGGGTTTGAGGGGGGGGAACCCCCCGGCAGGGGGAATAGCCGGTCGAGGGGTGAGCCGGCCCCACCCCCTTTTGGACCTCCTACCCGGGGCCCAAAGGGCCCTTTCTTGTTACCCCGGGGGTTTTTTTGGGTTTTTGGCCTCTACCTTTAGAAAAAGGGGGAAAAGGGTTTTTTTTGTTTCCCCGGGTTTTTTCCGGGGTTTGGGGTTTTCCGTATACAAAGGGGAGGGGTTTTTCGTCTTTTCCCGGGTTTCCCGGTTTTCCCGGGTTTTTCCCCGCTAAAACCCCCGGGGAACGGGTTTTTTCCCTTGTTACCCCGGGGTTTTCCCCCGGGTTTTGGTCTCTTCTGCCTTTCACCCCGGGCAAGGGGGTTTTGGGGTTTTTTGCCCGGGGTTTCCCCCCGGGTTTCCCCGGGCCTTTTCCCGCACACGGGGGTACGGGTTTTCGTTTTAGCCCCCGGGTTTTTCCGGGGTTTTTCCCGGGTTTTTCCCGCAAACCCCCCGGAAGGGTTTTCTTTTTTACCCCGGGGTTTTTCCGGGTTTTCCCCCGGGCTTTTCCGCTACACCCCGGGAAAAGGTTTTTTCGTTGTTAACCCCCCGGGGGTTTTCCCCGGGTTTCCCCGGGCCCCTTTTTCCCGCTATAAAGGGGGTAGGGGTTTTTTTCCCCTCTTTTTCGCCCCGGGGTTTCCCCCGGGTTTCCCGGGTTTTTTCCCCCATAGGCTAACCCCCCCTTTCCCCCCTATCTTAATTTTTTCCCCGGGGGTTTAAATTTAAATCTTTTTCCCCGGGCACCCCCCCAGGCATACCCTCCTTATTTTTTTTATCCCGGGATCAATAATTTTTTTCTATTAGGGCTTTATCAAAAAACTTTCGTTTATACCGAGTAGTAAATAAGTTTTTTATTAGGTTTATCCCAAAAAATCATTTGTTTACTTTTTTCTTTTTGAAAAACCCCAAAGTATTGTTAAAAGGAAAAGCGAGTCTAAAAACCCCCCCCTCCGAACCCTGGAACCGGCGACCGATCCGCGGCGTCGGGAAAAAGGGGGCCCTTTACTTTGGGCCCCCGGAACAGGGCCCCCCCGGGGGGGAATCCCACTCGTTTAAAAGCCCCCCCAAATGCCCGGGGTAAATAATTAAAAAAATCCGAAGTTTTTCCCCCTTGGCCAAAGACACGGAATCGAACCAAGGAACTTTAAAAGGGGGTTCCGCCGACCCCCCGCCGATTTGTGGGGCAAAACCCCGCGTTTTTTTAAAAAAAATCTCCCTGTGCCCACTATCAACGTCAAAGGGGGCCCCCCGGGGAAAAGCCCAACCAAAGACAAGAATACCCCCCGACCCCTTTTAAAAACCCCACCCGGGATATGGACCACCCCCGAAAAATGGGGGTGCCACTTGGGGGGCAAGGCCCCCCTGGCATTCTGGGAGCGTAGGGAAGAGCTGTGCCGGGCTCGGTACACCGACGCCCAGATGCGTTTTGGGGGTACCCGAACTTTTAGGGGGAGCCCCCTGCTGTGGTTCCCCCAAACACCGCGATCCCATAGCCGCTGGGCCGATTTTCGCCAAGCCCCCCCAGAAATACCTCCAAGGGGGTTTTGAGAACAGATGAAAAGGACGATCCAGGGACGTAAACAACCCCTAAAGACCCTTTTCCAAAAAGACCCCCCACGAGGTCCTGCCCATGATCGGCGCCCCCGGGGGTTTTTAACCCCTAAAACCAACTGGAACGCTCTACGAAAACTGGACCGGGTCCCCAATTTTTACATCCTGGGCGGACGTGCTCCCCCGGGGGGTTGAGCATCCGACCCCCCGGGAATACGAAGGGGCCGCCCGCCGAAGACGGGAACGCCCGAAGGGGGACGTGCCGAAAAAACCCACACCCCGGTTGTTTTTTCCGCGTCTACAGGGGGAGGAATGTTGCGGGGGCAAGAAAAGGGAAGGACATACACCCTAAACCCCCCAAAGGACCCCTCCGAAGAAAATCTCTCAAATTTTGGGGCAAGGGGGGGGGCCCCCTCCCCGGGGACGCCCCCCCCCCGGGGGAAAAAGGGGGGGGGCCGGAGACGTTCGGCCGTCGTCCACCCGCTCGGCTAAAATCAACCCGGACCGCCCCGGGGATCCGATGCCGGAAACTTTTGGGGGGGCCCCCCTGATTCCGGTCAGAAATTCTTTCGTAAACGCGGGGAAGGGGGCCCCCCCGAATCAACCCCCCCTTAGCCCAATTCAAGGCAGCCCAGATCCCCCGGGCCCCGGGGGGACGCAAGTCCCCTTTGCCGAGACCACGAAGCAACGGGTCAGGGTTCAGGAAAATGTCCCCCCAAAAACCGCTTTCCGTATCCCACAACAACAACCCCGTACTAATGGGCATGCCCTCGGGGCAAAATTAGGAGTCGAGCTGCGCCCCCCCCCCAACCGCCCCCGGGGAAACAAAAAAAAAAAGGGGGAAAATGCGACAGCCTATCCCGGGGGAAAATCCACGAGGCAAAAAGGGCCCTACGGGCCTTTAAATCGAATTTCCAAAGTTCGAATCGGCCGGGGCCCGACCACAAGCCACCACCAAATTGGCTAAAACCGGGGCCCCCCCATTTAAACAACGATATGGGCCCCTCCCCCGGGGCCATGCAAGCCGTGACGACCAACCCCAAAAAAGGGGGGAAAAGCCAAAGGGGTCTGAGCCCCCACCAGCCCCCGGGGAGCCCCCCGTTTAGGGGGGCCAAAAAAAAAACCGGGAAACCCCCCCGATTTTGTATAGACTTCCGCCGTTTAAAAAGGGGCCTCCGAGAAGATGCATACCCGTGCCTCACATTGCCCCCCCCTTTGGGATAAGTACAAACCCCAATTTTTTTTCCCCGTTGGACCAGCAGCGGGTTTTGGGGCAAGTCCCCAAAACCCCCGGGAAAAGGGGGCCCCCCAAAAAAACCCCCCTTTTGGGGGTCCCGGGAAGGGCTGATGCCCCGGGTTTGGTTTGGGTGATTGGGATTAAGGGGGCCCCTGAATGTAGGCCCCCGGTTAGAAAAACCCCCTTATTGGGTGTTTTGGGCCCCTATTTGAGGAGCACCGGGCCCCTTTGGGCCCCAAGTCTTCCCCCCCTCCGGGCGCCCGACTCCCCCCCCAAACCCCCGAAAAGTGTCATTTTCCGGCCAAGTTTTTGGAAACCCTCGGACACGTTCGATCGGCACGGAACCCGGGGCGGACCAAAAAAGTGGAGCCATACCGATTGGCCCCCCACGACCCCCCCGCAGGGTTGGCAATTTCTGGGGGGGTAGCGTCAGGAGCCGTTTCTTTCGCTGACTTCCCCCCCTTTTGCCGCCCCTCTCACTCATCCCTAAAAAAAAGCGCGGGACCGGGGAAAAAAGAAAAAAAAACCCGTTCCGGAAACTAAAACGGGTTTTTAAAACCCCCGCACCTGTCCTCGCCTGCCCAAAATTTTTTCGCGACCATTTCTTAAAAAACCGACGCCAGCGCCCAGGGGTTTGGGGGGGCCCTTTTAAACCCCCAAAACCCGGCCCAAGGAGAGGGGGTTTCGCGTACGCCACCCGGGGGCCCCCTAACGCACCGAAAAAGAATTATAGCGCCCCCCAACTAGAGTGCTTGGCTGTCGGGGGGGGGGGGTACCCCCGGGTGCGGGTTTTCCCAAAGGGGTACCGATTCACCGTTTTGCCCCACCACCAACCTTTTTAAAGGGGTTTTCAAACACAGGGCCCCCCCGGGCCCGACTAGCCCCCCTGGATTTTTTGAATTAAAAAAAAATGATTTCGAATCCAGTACCGGCCGGGGGCCCTTAACCATGGCAGTGCCTCCCCCGCCCCGGAAGCTTTGGCGGGACCCGGCCAAAAAACCGGGGGGACCCCCCTAAACTAGCCGAATGGGGGAAAAAATCCACCGATACCCGGACTAAAAACCCGGGTAAAAGAGTACGGGATTTTACTCCACGATCTGACTTCCGGGAAACACCCCCCGGAAGAGAAATTTGGAAGCAGTGCTTTCCCCTACAGCCCAAAAACCCCCCCCCCTGTTTTAGCAAAAAGACGACGCCCCCGGCCCCCGGGGGCCCCCTGGGCCCTTTTTCCAAAAAATTGGTTTTGGGGGCCCCAAAGCTATTTTTGGCCCCCGGGATGTTTGGGGAAAATTTGGCCCGTTAGGGGCCAGGGGCGCAATTGTGCGCCCAAGGCATAAAAAACGACCGGTGGGGGATGAGGCCACCTCTGTCCGCCCACAGGGGGCAAGCCCCCCCGAAAACCCCGATGGGGCCCCTGCCTCGATCCACCGCGCCTACCGGCTATTAACCAAAAAGCCCGGTTCAGTAAGTGGTGAATGGTCCGTTAAAAAAGCCCCCGCCGACCCGACCCCAGCACCCCCCACCGCGGGTTTCCGGCCGGGTTTTCCGGTGCCCTGGATCGATAACGGGCCCAAGTTCGTCGCGCAACCTTTAAAGGGGCCTTTTTACCCTTCCTACGGGTACAACACGGACCCCCCCCGTGAAAACTCCCCCAATGCAACCGGTGAGCGAGGGAACGTAGGGTTTTAAAAAACAACCCCCCCGCCAGTCCCGTAGGCCGGCGGCACAAAAATGGGACGGCGAACCCCGCCTTACAGTTCGCCATCAACCCGCCCAAATGAAGCCCCCGGGGTACACCCCGGGCCCCCAAAACCTCCCGGGCCCCCAGGCTCGCCCGCCCCCATCCAGGGGATCGACCGGGAAAACCCCCCCCGACCGGCCCCAAACACCCCCAGCCCCCTTTGGGGGACCCCCACAAGGGGGCCAATCCACTCCCCCCGGGTTTTCCCGGGGCCCAAGGGAAAACCCCCGTACAACCTCGGCGACGAGCTGGCGACCCCAGCGGGGGGAAAAGCGTCTGGGAAAAGGACCCCCCCCCTGCCCACCCAAAGGCCAACGCTCAACCCCCCAAGCTGGCCCCGAATACAGCCCCCATGACTGTCCGGGGGATCGTTCCCCCCCCAATTTTTGACCTCAAGGACGCCCAGGACGATGGCACCGCCACACCCCATGTGCAGGACCTCAAACCGGCATCCGAGGAAGAGGGGAGGAAAAATCGGGGGGGAAAGGGGCCGCCCCCCTGATTCCGGGCCCCCTCCCCCCAAGCCACTCGGAAGTTCCGAGCCATTTCCAAACGGGCGGGGATGATACGGTTCGACCGTTTGGGCCCCAACGGGCGATCCAGGGGAAGGGGGGGGGGTGGGGGGAAAGGGTACCTTTTTAAAACGCCTCGCGGGCCGATTCCGCCCCCCACTTGGGGGTTATGGCCCCCAAAGGGGCCCTAAGCCAAAAAAAAAATGATCAGGGCACCTCCCCCCGGGGGGCCCCAACAACCCCCAGGGCCCCCCCAAACTACGACGCCGGCTTCCCCCCAACCACCCCCCGAGGTAGAGTGGGGGAACCGCCGGGAGGGTATATAACCCCGGTCAGGATGAGCCGGACCATTTCCTTTTCCCGGACCCCTCCCCCGGGAAAAAGGGTTTCCCGTTGTTACCCCGGGGTTTTCCCGGGTTTTGGGGCCCCCTACCTTTAGTATCGGGCAAGGGGGTTTTCTTTTTTACCCCGGGGTTTTCCCCGGGTTTTCCCCGGGTTTTTCCCTAACCCCGGGTGACGGTTTTCGGCTTTTCCCGGGGTTTCCCCGGGTTTTTGGTTTTTTTCCCCGCTACACCCCGGGGGAAGGGTTTTTCTTTTTTTTGGGGGGTTCCCCGGGTTTTCCGGTTCTTTTGCTACCCCCCGGGGCCCAAAGGGTTCTCGTTTTTTCCCCGGGGTTTTCCCCGGGTTTTTGGTTTTTTCCTGCTACAGCCGGGTGCGGGTTTTTCGTCTTACGGGGGTTTTTCCCGGTTTCCCGGGGTTTTCCCCGCACACCCCGGGAAAAAGGTTTTTTCCCCCTTGTACCCCGGGTTTTTCCGGGCCGGTCTCTTTTGCTACCCCCCGGGGAACGGGTTTTTCGTTTTCGGGGGGGTTTCCCCTTTTTTTTGGGCCCCTTTCCGCATACACCGGGGGACGGGGTTTTGTCATTCCCCGGGGTTTTTCCCCGGCCCCCGGGTTTTTCCTGCCATAGGCATACGCCTCCGTCCCCCCTTTTCAAAATTATCCCGGGGGGAATTTTTAAAAATTTTTCCCCCGGGACCGCTAAAAAGGTATAGCCCCCCTTTTTTTTGTTTTTCCGAGTTTCAATAATTTCTCTATTTGGGGTTTTTCCAACAAAAATTTCGTTTTTCCCCGGAGTCAAAAAGTTCTTTTTTTTGGCCCTTTATGCCAACATCATTTTTTATTGTTTTTTTTTGAATAAACCAAAGTATTTTTTTAAAAAGGAAAGGGCGATCTAATCCCCCCCTTCCTCCCGAATCCGGGAAACCCGGCGACCGACCGGGGGGGGGGAAAAAAGGTGAACTTTAAAAAATTTTTTTAAAAATAAATATTTTTAGTGTATGTTTATTAATTTATTGTGAGTGATAATTAATTTTTATTTAAATTATTTTTATTTAAAAAAAAAAAAAACAAATAAAAAAATTATTTTAAAATATAAATAAGTAGGCATAAAAATTTTTTTACGTAATACTGTATTAAATTTTCATTTCTCTTTTTTTTTTAATCTAACTAAAATTATATTTTGGCACAAAACCGGGTTTTTTTTTTGAAAATATAAAATCCAAAATTGAACGCAAAAATAATAATTATTATTCCCAATCTCATAAAAATATTTAAAATAAATTATGAAATCCCAAAAAATTAAATTTTTTTAAAATTTTTTTTGGATTCAAAAAAATTTTTGCCGCGCTCGTCAAACAAAAATTTCCCCACGAACAGTCAAAAATTTTTAAGGGTAAAAGAAAGGGCCCGGGGGGCCAAACACGGCAGACCTCGCGGCACCCCCCCGGGGGGAAAGGCCCCCGGAAGCAAATTTTCGGCCAATTAGCGCGTTCCCTTTGTCCCCCTCGCGATCAGGCGGTAAACCCGTGATCGATGGGGTTTTTAGCATCCGTGGGGGGACGTCGCGCGGGGAAAAAGAGAGGGCTTTTTGGTCCCCCAAGTCAGAAAAAAAAATTCCTTTAGTGTAATAAGTCCCTAATGTATTATCCCCACAAATCAAAGATTTGCCCCCGGTTTTTGGACATATCGGAGGGAAGGGGTTTAAAAGGGTAACGGATCTTTTCCCCGCCCAAAAAAACCCCACGTTCTCGCGCCCAATTTTCCCCATTGTCTCGTGGCACGTGCACGTGATGAACTAAAAATTGGGGGGATCCTGCTGGAGGATTCATGCAAATTGGCTCGGGGGAATGCATGTCGTGCATTCTCTCTCTCGCTCGTTTCTCTCTCTCTCTCTCCTCTCTCTTCTCTTTCCCGCCCTCTCCCCAAAATTGTCGTTTAACCCTTTCGCGACAACTCGCCGTCGTATTGGCACGCGGGGGACACGTGTTTCAAATTCCTGGGAATTTTCGAACCCTTTGGGGGATTCTGGTGATAGTTAATTGCATTAAAATGCACGTGATCGAAATTACAAATATTGGACCCTTTGGGGGGAAAAAAAGTCACAAATTTTGAAGAAAATTATAATCGGTCAAATCTTTGTGCGGGGTTGGGTTTAAATTATAACGGTCCCCACAAGGGAAAAATTTTGTTTTTGCCGTTCCACCCTGTTTTAAAAAAAACATGTTTTCTCTTGCAAAAAAAAACATGGTTTTCGATATCGAAAAACTTTTTTTTCTTTTTGACGCGAGTTTCAAAAGGTTGTACAGCAAACGCTTTCGTTTTAAAAATCGAGTTTTTTTTCTTTTTTTTTTTTTTGTGTCAAGTCCGGGGACTTCTGACATGTGAAAAAAAAAAATTGATTGTTTTTTTTTCAAATTTAGACTTTTTAAAAATTTTCGGCTTCCTACTAAATCATCAATCCACCGCAAAAGGGGGGGTGCCCCGATCCCCCTTAAAGATACGCCACTAAAAAATTTTACCCTTTTTGTCCCCCATCACATCTCAAAAAAATTTCCCCTATGTTTTTTTTCCCCAATAAAAAAAAAAAAACGGGTGAAGGTTTAAGGCGCGCGCGAGACGGGCCCAAAAAAAAGGCCGAGCATCCCTCTTTCGCCCAGTTTCCGTCGGCCCGGGGGTTTTAAAAGCCGCGCGTTCCCCCAACATTTGGTCCTTCGACCGGTTTGGGTTTTTGGGTAAAAAAATTTTGGAAAGTAAAAAAACTAAATTTAAAAACACGTGACTTTGCAAGTACTTTAAAAAGGGAATCTAAACGCTATCATGCATTAAAGGGAGGTGCCCCAGCTCGTTCTTTAAAAGATTTAATTGATTAAATTCAGTGTGGGTTGAAACCTCATTGAAAAATTTTTAAGTGCCCAAAATGGAAAAAAGCTCTCGAAAATTTTCAAAAAACTGTTTCCTTTTTCGGGTTGCCGAGCTCTCAAAAATTTTTTAAGAAGAGGGTTTCGGTAAAATCTGACGGCCCCCAAAAAATTCGCTCGCAAAGGGAGAGCTTACAAGAAGGGGGACACAATTTTCCCCCAAAATCACGCGACACGCTCAGCTTTTTTTCCCGACGAGAAAAAATTTTAAATTTTAAAACTTAAAAAAAAAAGACCTTCGCCTTCCACGGGGACCTACAGGCATAGGACTACATAACGAGTGTTGGGGGGAGTGGTTCCAGTTGGGAAATCGTAAAAACCCCTTTTCAACGCTTCGTTGGGCCCTTCAGATCTCGTCTTATGGGGTTTAAAAATTTTCCCTTTTCCCTCAAATTCCCCCCCGTTCACCGGTAGTTTTGGGGGGTGGGAGACTTTCGCGTTTGGTTTAAATTTTGCTTTTATAACAAGCAAAAATTTCGAACTTCGTCGCATGCATTTTTAGTGTCAAGTTTAAAGGCTCAGCCCCGCGATGCATTCAGTATTTAAAATCACCGGGAAATTTTTGGGGTTTGGGGGAAAAACATTAAAAGCGCGGGTTTTTAAAAAACCCCGTTTTTAATTTAGACTCACTTTTTAAAATTTTATAATTTCCAAAAAAGACTCGTGGGGGCCCGTCGACCCTTTACCCTTACGCGTAACCCCAACAAGCTTTTCAAAATTTCACGTCTTAATCGTTCGCCGGGACGATTATTTAGGACTTTTTGTTTATTTTCTCTTCAGAATTCGATCCCGCCACGCGCCGTGCGTTTGGAAAATTTTAAAAAAAGGCGATTCGAAAATCCGCCAACATCCCAAAAAATTTTTAAAAATTTTTTTCGTGCGTTTCCTCGCTTTTTGGGGAACTTTTCCCCCCCCCGAAACGACAAGGCCCCAAATCACATGCAAAGTGACTAGGGGCAACAGCGACTTCCCCTTTTTAATATAGTGGTTCAAGTGCAAGCACGCACTTTTTCTAAAAAAATCCGAAATTTGGGGACAAAGAGCCCGTTTAGCGACGCGAAGGGTTTTAAAAAATTTCGACGATTTTTTTAATTTTTTGATGATAAAAAAGTGATAAGTAAAAATAAATTTTACATGTAAAAATGTAAAAACAAAAACTCTATGATTATCTCGTTTTGGACTCTTTTCAAAAAATAAAAAAATGGAAAAATCGTAAAAACCAAAAAAAGCATCGACAAGGCCCCAACTTTCCGGCCAACCCCATCATTACAATGACACCCCGCCCGACTTTCCGGGGTTTTATCTACTGCAAAGGTGAATTTGCAGGCGCCTTCTGGACGCTTTTTTGGTTTTAAAACCCTTTTTTTGAGGGGGGATCAAGCCACTTTTGGGCGGAGGCGTTTCTCAAATATTCGTCTCAAGCTTTACAACGCTACTTCAAGTCGGAAAAAGCTGCGCTGCACCGGTACATGCCGATCTGCGGCTCTGACACATTTACTCCTCCCCAAAAAATCAAAAAACCAAGGGGTTTAACTTTTTCCCATATTATGAAGGCAATTTAAAGAGGGTAGCTCCCAAAAAACCTTCGCAATGCCCCAAAATTGGAAACATATTCCAATCGGGAATTGGGTTTTCGATATCTCCCCCATCAACACCGATTTATCCAAATAGGATCCGGGTTATATAATCACGTACTCGTTCACGACGAAAAAGGACCGCTGGGCCAAACTACAGTTAACTGAATGGTTTTTTATTTGGCGACAGAAAAAATACTTTTACTCCCAACATAACGAAAAGTTGAAAATATTGGCGACTCGCGAATAGAGTTTAAAAAAGCACCTAGGATAGATGAAAATCGAATTTTCAAGAACTCAACTCCTACGGAACATACGGTACGGCTTCCGCCCTTTTTTTTCTTTCGATCTTTAATCAGTTAAACGATAAAGGAAGCCGTTTTCCCCTAGCCTGGGGTTTTTAACGAAACGTCTGTGGCGACGGCGTTTTGGGGGGCCCAAGATATGCCTTTTAAAAAACTCGAGATCAATTTCAATTTTTTAAACCGGTGGTTGATCTTCCAAAGGGCGGGAAAAAACCGGGTTCTCTCCGATATTCATCGTCACAGGGCTCGCACATTAAATTTTGAGCTGCAACAAAAAAGGTTCTCGGGATTTTTTGGAAACCGAGCCATTGTTTCCGTTTTTAAAAAAATTTCCACGACTCCCCTTTACAAAAAAAAAAGTTCTTTACCATAGCCCAAAAATTTTGATCCATGGATGGGCACACCCTGGTTTTTTCCAAAAGAAATTTTTATGCAGAAATTTGGCGAAAAAGTAGGCTGGGACGACAATCTTCAGAAAACTCCTTTACAATGGGGGGGGATTAAAATCCTTCCTTCACAAAACAAAAAAATTTGCTGGATGGAGCGATTTTGTACCAAAAACATCGGGTTCCGGTTTTTCGGGGCTTCCCAAACTTTCGCCGCAGTTTTTTTTGAGAGTCACAAAAATTTTCCCGGGCAACAACTGTTTTTTCCTGCTGGGCCATCCCAAAACGCGCCTACAAACCCCTCAAACCCTTTTTTTAGAATTGTCACTCGGGCTTTTTAGCGCGCCTAATTGAATTTTTCAAAATCTCTTTTTTTACGAAAGCCATCATTGTTGGGGAATTCGAGTATTGTGCTTCTGGTTAAAAAGCCCCATTCATTTTAAAAATTTGTCTCGCCGCGTAAAAGAGATTTAAAAACAGTTTGATGGCATTTGGCATCATGAGTAAAAATAAAATCCCGTGAGGACTCGGTTTATTGGGACAGAAAAAAACGCCTTGCATTTGGTCGCGGACCTTCGGTTATCTTAAAAGGAGATTGGCCCACATTACAATAACGCCCATAACCCCAAAACAGTTGAAAAAAACCGGCAAGTGCATCAAATAACGTAATGAACCGTGGTTCATACCGATTTCATGGTGGCCAAAAAAGACGTATTAACCCCCAATTTTCCTTTTTTAAGGAATGTAAAGAAACACACCCTAGGCAAAAAAGTTTAAATCACGTCTTATACATTTAATTAACGAACACGAAACTTTTGGGTGAACTTTTTCTTAGAATTGAAAAGGCTCCAAATTTTTTAAATAAAAAACCTTCCCACTCACGTAATTTCTCATTTAAACCGTTCCTGGGTTTGCCCTTTTAAATTGCGTTGGGGGGGGCGATTAAAACCCCGTCATTTCTTTTTCCCCAACACCAAAATTTTTTAGCAACCATACATCACACCTGTATCCGTTAAACCATGTTGTATCTCTCCCGCCGGTTTTTTCAAACCCCTTTCAAAATTAGAAAGAGTTTTTGGTTTTAAGGGAAAATCTGAAATCGGTTATTTTTTTAAAGGTTCTTACAAGAAAAAGGCCAAATCTAGTCCCCGGTGGGCCATCTACCTAAAATCGTGTTTGGCCCCTTCGACGTTTTAATACGGTTTTTTCACTACGCCGGACCAAGTCTTTACACGTGCTTCAGCCGGCCGAGGAATTACCTCGCGAAAGGCCTATATAGCACTCTTTATTTGTTTAGCCACACGCGCTATTCATCTCGAACTGGTTAGTGATACTCGACTGCTGCCTTTCTTAACGCTTTTTCAAAGATTTTTGTGCGCGACGTGGATTACCAGAGGTCATGTACTCGGACAATGGTACTACGTTCGCAGGAGCAGACAAGGAGTTGTCGCAAGCGTATCGAGACGCTCAAAGCGATGTTAACTTTCTCAACTTATCGTGTCAGATAACATCACATGGAGTTTTATCCCTCCCCATGCTCCACACTTCGGTGGATTGTGGGAGGCAGGGGTCAAAAGCGTTAAATACCACCTTCGTAGGATATTAGGAAATCACACCCTCACTTTCGAGGAACTTACTACCGTGCTTTGTAAAGTTGAAGCATGCTTAAATTCAAGGCCCCTGTGCCCATTGACTGATTCGATTGACGATTTTGAAGTGCTCACTCCGGGTCACTTTTTTGATTGGATCGGCAATCCACAATCAATCCAGAACCTTCTGTTCTGCAAATCAATGAAAACAGACCTGTCACGGTGGCAGTTGTTGCGACAGATCACGGAGCGTTTTTGGAAGCATTGGCACGCCGACTATATTAACACGCTTCAACAGCGAACTAAGTGGCGAAAGGCAAAGTCACTTATCCATATCGGTTCCATGGTTCTGATTCAAAATCCTCTTCTTCCTCCTTGCAAATGGGAACTCGGACGCGTAATCCACTGTCAACCAGGCTCTGACGGATTAATTCGAGTAGTTTCCGTCAAAACAGCGAACTCGGAATATAAGCGTCCATAACTAAGTATGTGTGCTTCCAATCGACGTTGATTCTGACGATTCCATCGAGGATCAACCTCGAGTGTCAAGCAATTAGCGATAATTCTAGTGTAAGTTAATTATACGATTCTAATCCTATTACGTTATAATTTATGTAGCCAGTAAGTCAAGTTTATGTTCATTAGTTAAGTCAAAGCGTGCAAGTAAAGTCGCCAAGGCGGGCGGCGCTTGCAATCCTAAGTTTAAGGTCGTGCGAATTAGTACGAACAGCGGATACTGTTGTTTACGCGATCTGCGTTAAATGTTAAAATCCGTCCGCGATAACAACAGTGATCTTTAGAAGTCAACTTTAAGTCATATTGTCAGCCGTTTCAGGTCTACAATTTCACTTTAGTGCGATCTGAGCGTAATCAGAAGTTACATCTCAGTATCTTATATATTGCATGGGATCAATCGTGACGAACAATCACACGCAATTAGTTTTCATTTAGCAAACCTCACTCACACGGGAGTGAACGATGCATCCTTGTGTAAGGTATACCGCGAGATCGAGTAGTTTCGAAATTCAAATTTCGAGGCGGGCGGTATGTTTAGGATTCAGAAAAATTTGCCGCGCTCGATCGAACGAAAATTCACGAACAGTCGAGAATTTAAGTGAAAGCAATTGCCGCGGGCCTAACACGGCAGCACCTCGCGGCCACGCACCGCGGGAAGCGCCGCGGAAGCAAATTTTCGGCCAATTAGCGCGTTCCGCGTGTACCCCTCGCGATCAGGCGGTCGATAGCGTGATCGATGAGGGTAGCATTCCGTCGGGGACAGTCGTCGCGGAGAGAGAGCCGGCGTTGGTCGCAAGTCAGACCAAAGAATTCGCGTTACCGTGTAATAAGTGCGTGAATGTATTATCGCGACAAATACGAACAGATTTGCGCGGTATTGTGTGACATATCGAGAGTGAAGAGTTAACGGGTAATCGGATCTCGTTCGCGACGCAACATACACGTTCTCGCGACGAATTCGCCATTGTCTCGTGCATGCTACGTGCACGTGATCGAACATTACGAGTATTCGGATCCTGCTGGAGGATTCACTGCGATATTCGCGTATCGGTGAATGCATGTCGTGCATTCTCTCTCTCGCTCGTTCTCTCTCTCTCTCTCTCTCTCTCTCTCTCTCTCTCCCGCGCTCTCTCTCACAATTGTCGTAGTACGGGCCGTCGCGACGAACTCGCCGTCGTATTGTGCACGCTGCGTACACGTGATCGACTCCTGCGAATATTCGAATCCTTCTGGAGGATTCTGTGTGATAGTTAATTGCATATAAATGCACGTGATCGAACATTACGAATATTCGGATCCTGCTGGAGGATTGAATGTCACATAATTGAAGACAATTATTAAGTCGCGTCAAATCATATGTGCGCGTGTTCGATAAATTATAACGGTCGTCCACAAGAGGACAAATTTGTTGTTGTACGATTCGCGATCGTGACTTTCAAATAAGACATTGTTTTCTCTTGCGACAAAAAACATTGGTGTCGATATCGAACAAACAGTTTTTTCTTTGTGATCGCGAGCTTCGAAACGTGTACAGCAAACGCTTTCGATTCTCATATCGAGTTTTTGTTCTTTTTTTCTTTGATTTGTTTGTGTCAAGTCCAGGTGACTTTCTGACATGTGAAATAATAAATTGATCTGTTTTTGTTCATCACTTCAAGACTTCTTTTCAATTCGGCTTCCTACGTAAATCATCAATCTCAGCGCACACATGGGTGCGCGATCACCCTATTAAGATACAGTCCACTCAACAATTATCCTATTGTCCATCCATCACATCTCTCATGAGATTCCTATGATTTCTTTCCAATAAAAAAAAAAAAAAACGGGTGAAGGATTTGAGAGGCGGCGCGCGAGACGCGGCCCTAAAAAGGCCGAGCATGCTCGTTCGCCGCAGCTTCGCGTCGGACCACGGTTCAAGCCGCGCGTTCGCAACAAAATCTTTAACAGACAATGAAAAACAAAAAAATATAATTTTCTACAAGAATCTTTCGATCAAAATATTCACACTCCCGCTAGATTCCGTACGCCCGCTACGCTGCACGGCTTGCGCAAGACTGATTATGTGACAATGAGTCTCGAACGAGAATTAGTTGAGCGCAACGACGCGCAACGTGATGGACGTGTTGAATGTACATACGTCTAATGCAAAAACTAGAAAGAAAGAGATGTTTTCGTTGGGCCCGGAGTTAGTGACACCGTCGCGCAGAGTCTACGGTCAGTGATAGGAATCAATCTTGTGCGAAACATGCAGTGTGGTGGACGTATATATTGCAAAAATAATTTTTATGCATGCGTTGCAATTTTTGAGATTTTGGGAAACACTGTATGTATTACAAAAAATTAATTAATCATAAAAAATAAAAAAATATTTATATCTTATAAAAAAATAACTTTTTTTATCGTTCTATAAAAGAATGAAAGCTGGTGTTATAAAAAGTATGTATTACATACCTTTAATAATATAAATATGTAATGTAGAATAAACTTACACTACAGAACCGTTCCATAGACAAATCCAACACTTTCCCAATTGTAATAGTTAATTGCTTCTGTGATCTCATTATCATAAACACAACAAATCGACTGTCTCTAGAATTTGCATCGTACCAGCAAGAATTATACACAGCATCTCCGATGCTGCTGGTCTATTTTAAACGAAAAATTATAAGATTTTCAAAGACAAATAATATATCCAATGTCTAAACGTAATATTTATTTCAAAATTTAACCTTATTAGTAAGATATTCTCCAGCGAAACAAAACGTAAACGCCTCCATATTTGAAACGACGTAAAATAAAATTATTCTCATTATAATTTTTATACCATCAGGCGTTCCAATTAACTGGAATATTAAGAAAAGACTTAATGGCAATAAAAAAGCAATAGAAAGATGAATAATTTAAAATAATTAACACTGTTTACTCTCTAAATTTATTTTTACAAGCGCTCTTTTTCTTCGCAAAAATTGTGCTGCCGCAAAAAGTTGAGACGCTACTTACCATAACGAGTGTATAACCCAAACAACAGATAATTAAAGTATCTGACACAAACAGCACCAGCGCGATATTTGTGTACATTTCTTCGATCTTTTCTGAAAAGGTGATGACTTGTTGATGTTTCTTGATCACTTTCTGTATCATCAAGGGATTTAAACCGCTTTTCTCGGATAATTTTTCTTCCGTTGGAAACATTTCCGTCAACCACTTGCGAAGAATATCGATTTGACCGCCTGCGTGCAGTATCTAAAATATAATATAGTTTTTTTTTAATTGCAACACTTGGAAATCGCTAAAAAATATTTTAATAATGGAATTAAATTAGCAAAATATGTTTATACAATATCTTTTGAAATTTTTGAAAAGCAAATTTCTGAATGGATATATGTATATTAAACAAAATTTATCAACAAATTATTCTTATACTTATGTATATACAGGATAAAAAATAAGAGAAAAAATAACTATATACATTTATACAATTATATATGTGGATATTTATAGCAATGTGGCTACGTAGCAAATTTAATAGCAAATAAGTGGCTACGCAGACAAATATAAATTCATATAGCCATGTTATGACTACAACAGATTAATTATATTATTAATTATATTATATATTTTTATTAATTATTAATAACAAGACTTACTCGTTTTCTATTATTAATAATGTTTTCTTCTTCAGATATCTCCAAGCGAGTATCTTCTTCCTACATATAAATAAAGAAACAATAAATAAATAATAATTAACAATATTCTAAATAAAGAAAAAAACAATAAATATAAAAGAAGAAACTTACTCCTTTATTTATATCTTCTTGAGATATATCCATAATAATACACTTCACTTAATATTGTTGTTGACAATAACACGCAACAGGTGACAGCTAACCTATCCTATCAGTCCCGTCATTATTACTTCGAGATGTATATACCAATGTCACCAACATTCCCTATCCGGATACTACAACGAATCTCATTGGTGAATCATTTTTCCTCTTAGGTTCACACAGCAGCCAATGAGAGACCGTATTGACGAAATAATACTCATTTTTCACTTTTTATTAATAGAATAAATAACGATAATAATACGCTTTAAACCTTCCTTGATTAATAAGAAACTTATGTTCCAAAGTTGATATAAAACTATGCAGTAGTTATCGAGAATTAAGGTCACGACCGATCCGGGCTCGATGAAACGCATACTTCCTCTCTTTTCGCCAACCTACGGTTGGCAGCAGTCGGGAGAAAAATACACAGGATTTAAATATGCTCGGCAATATTTCAATATTTCAATATAAGAAGTAAATACATATAATAACACATAAGTTAGAAATATTATTTGATTATAATACATTGTATTTTGTTATACATACCACTGTTTCTAAGTTAAAAGATTAAACAAGAAATATTTAAATAATTTGCTTCACAACATAAGTTACATGATATTAATATTTGATCATTCGCGGAATATATCAGACAAATTGTTGTGAATCTATTTCGTATTTTTTCTTGCACGCCATGAACATTTACTAGTGTCGTTATATACTATATTTTAAATAATTTTAAAAATAAATATCTAATAAATTAAAATTAGGAGATTTTAGCGGCCATAGTATATTTATCTTGTTCCTATCAATCTAAAAAGAAATTGTTTAATTGCAATAAAATTGAATATTTTTTTAAATCTTGCATAACTTAGAAATTATCGTACACTTACATATGTTTACTTCTACTTACATATGTTTAAATATCTCTTATTTATTTTAATGTAAGAAATTTATATTTTGAAATATCGCCGTGCATTTATAAATCATTTTATATATTACTATTAATTGATCACAGTTAAAAATATACTATTAACATACATATATATATATATATATATATATTATAATATAAAAATAAATATTATAATATAAAAAAATATAATAATAAATTTATTATGACAACAATGAAACTCACCAAATTTATTAGTAAGGTATTTAACATGCCATGCGCATAGGTAGACAATATTAAGTGAAAAAATTGAATAATTATGATAAGCCAATATACCAATGTTTGATTAAAATCAAATGGTAAATCCATTGCCAAAATGAGCGGTTTCGTGGAAGTATTGGAAGCTTTCTCGTCATTCGCGAAAATGTTGCTACAGTTAAGCAATATAGCCACCGTATAAATAACAATTGTCCCATTATTCAAACGTCGAGATAGATTTGCATAGTATGTCGTCGTGATCATACTAACTTCATCGATAATACGGTTTTCAAAATCGGTTGCCATCATCGTTAATATTTTGATAAATGTTCTACGGATGGTTTTCGATGTATAAAGCAATGACAAAAAAATTCACTTAATTTAAATTTTTTTCTAATAATCAATTATATTAATCTATTTTCTTTACATATTTAACTTTATTATATTATTTATAATTTACTAAATAGTTTACATTGATGCAAAATTTTAAGCAACGAAAGTTAAAATCAAATTTACAAAATATTAATATATTAGAAGAATGGCAATTTAACAATTGAAAAAAAATTTTTTTTGGTTGATAGTATCATCACATATATTATTATAGCTCACCGCTGTTTAACCCAAAAAGTAATGAGTTTAATTAACATTATCGTGTATGTCATTGTTTCACTTAAAATTTTCATCACTTCGAAAGACTCTACAGAATAGAAATGTGTAACGACCCATCGATATTCAAGAACTTGTTCCATCATGACGGATGGTTTTCGACGTATAAAGCAATGACAAAGAAAAGATTCACTTAATTCTCTTTTTAATAATCAATTCTATTTTCTTTACATATTTAGCTTTATTATATTATTTATAATTTACTAAATAGTTTACTTTGTTAAAAAATTTTAAGCGATAAAAGTTAAAATCAAATTTACAAAATATTAATATATTAGAAAAAGGACAATCTAACAAATTAAAAAAAAAATTTTTTGGTCAATATTATATTTACCATCACATATATTATATTATATATCTCACCGCTGTTTAACCCAAAAAGTACCGAGTTTAATTAAGAATATCGTGTAGGCCATTGTTTCACTTAAATTTTTCATCACTTCGAAAGACTCGGCAGAATAGAAATGTGTAACGATCCATCGATATTCGAAAACTTGTTCCGTTATGATTGCAATTATCCAAAATAATCTGCTTAACAGAATGTACGACGAATTCGGCCAAATGCCAAAAATTCGAAGAACAATTTCCATCGATTTACTAAGCGTGTTGTCTATTTTCATGTTTCTGTTTTATTATATATCACTTGTTTCAATTAAATTTTTTTTAATCCTGATACACCGATTCTTCTTCCAAGACCATAATTTTACATTATGAGAAACGTGTGTAATATGCACGATACTGAATCTTTTTACAGATTGAAAACTCGGAAGGCAGTATGCATCGGACGATAATACTCTCTCTCGAGCGATTACCATTAAATATTTCGTGTGTCGATAAAAAAAAGTTTCCAGGGTTCCGGGCCGATCTCTAGTTCTAACTTAATAAAAGTGCGTCGTGTTCTTTAAAAATTCAAGCAGCAGCGGATAGTATCGCATGCAAGTCTACACCTGACGTTAAACTGTGGTCAGTGACCGTGAAAAAAGTTTGTAATTCTAGAAATGAGAGAATTTTTCGAGGAAAAGAAAAAACACGGAAGTTTTCCTTTTCAAGATTTTGTTGTCTGAATGTCGAAGGAAATACTTCACGTGTATGTTATAATGAGTACTGGAAAATGTTAGTCGCGTACTTTCGGATGAAACGCAGGGATATAAGTTTGTGCACAATAATCGTGTAGAAAATGTGAAAACTGAAAAGAAAGACAAAGGAGACAAATAAAGTGAAAAGTTTTATTTCAACGCCAAATACGTGTGTTTCGCAAAAACAAGTGTAATACAAACACTAAAGAATATCACAAGACAAAGGAGAATTTACGTATTAATTTTTTTCAAAGATTTTTACAAAGAATTGATAAATATTCTTGATTGATATTTAACTTTTTTCAAAGATATTTATATAACGTTGTTTAAATATTACGAGAATCTCTGAAGCAACGTATAATAATGTAAGAAATAGTTTTCGTTATGTAAACGTTTTACGTTGGTGCGTGCTTCATGTATTTATTACTACAATATTTTTTGCACAAAAATAAAAAATTAATGTACGTGTGTGAAGTAAATTATATTATATTACATTAAAAATAAGTGCACACAATTGTATGTAAATTAATGTAATAATAATAATAATAATAATAATAAATTAAATACTATTTTTGCTAAATTTTATTGTATTAATGTATCATATATTGTTGTGTTACAACTTCCATCAAATATTATACCATGAAGAATGATACTATCACAATATTCCGATCGACATAAAACTTATTGCTCCATACATTGCCATTAATATAGATATATATGATGCCGATGCCTTCATTATCTATAATATTAATTGTTACTAATATAATATATTATGAGTATGTAATTTTAAGCACTAATAAAATGGTCATTTTAACAAAATCATAACACAATGTTTACATTAAAAAATTAAATTCTTTTCTTTCTAATATATTATATTATATTTTAGTATTTGACAAATAGCACAGTTTCGTTTTATATGATTTCAAATTAAAATTTTTTATTATATAATTTAAAGACGTGAATAGAATTTAGTACAAAAGCCAAAAATTAATGATACAAAATGAAGAAAAAAAAGGAAGATAAAGAAATGGAGAAACTTACGCTGGTAAAACGTTCTAAGGAGAGATCCATGACTTTTCCAATCGTTATACTCAAATGTTTCTGTGATCTCAGGATCACGAGATGTACAGTCCGACTCTGTTTAGGCATGACATCGTACCAAAGAGAATTATAGGCCGCATCTCCGATTATTCTGCTCTAGAAAAGAAACAAGAGATGGATTGCGGATTTTTGTGAACACCGCTGCGATTCTAAGCTAACCTTGGTACTCAAGTATTCACCGGCGAAGCAATATATAAATGCTTCGAGATTCATCACGAAGTAGTATAATATGGATCTGACCAGGACGGAAAAACCACCAGGCGTACCAATCAACTGCAATATCGGAGCAATTTAATATCCATTGTATCTATATATATTTTTATGCAGATGTGCAACATCGATTATAATATTCGATGAATCAATTGCGTTTTTGGTTGACTAAAATGCGAGGAAAAAAATGGTGTCAAATGAACAAATTTCCGGAAAAGATTCTGTCTTTCAAGCAGATGATGATGAATTTTTTCCAAATGTTTACTCACGGTGATAATAATAAATCCTATGCAGCATATAATAATAGTATCCGACACAAATCAACGCGATATATGTGTAAAAATTTTCGATTTTTTGCGTGAACGCAATAATCCGCTGGTGCTTCATGATCAGCATTTTTAATGTTATCCCGTCCACGGTGAGTATCATATTTTTGGAGAAGGCTTTCATCAACCAATCGCAAAAGACACCGATTTAACCGCCAATGTGCACTATCTAAGATCCATAAGTGAACAATGCAACAAATCGCGATTATCTTATTTTGAAAGAGTTCGACTAGTGTCGCAAACAAACTCACCAGAGTGACGATATTTGAGTTGACGATAAGATATCCTGCAGGACAAATCGACAGATGACAGAACTCGAAGATTATAACGAGCGCGTAGACGGGAAACGTGTTCATCACGAAGGATAGCTTCATCTTCAGGATGTGCTCGCGTGCGGACACATTCATCTTCTCAACGTCACCGGCGTTGCCGGTAAGAATGCCGCAACTGTACAAAACTACGGCACCCAATTGAAGGTCGATGAGCCAGTTGGAAACACGATGCGAGAGTCTGGCTCTATTCATCGTAATGCGCAAACAGCATTCGATCAAGTCGCAATTCTGCCAGTCCACGGCCATCATTTGCAATATATCGGAGAACGTTCTACGATCGAATTGGATTCGTCTCGATGCGCTATTCAGTACTGCTATTTAACATCTTGTAATAAATATATACACACAACTGATATCCTTTTACAAATAATAAGTAAATATACACACAACAAATTATGTGCGAAAGACAAGATATATAATGCCACATCTGATTTTGCTTAATGAAAACAAAGTGATAAATATAAGGCCAACTTATCGAGCTGAATATTCGAGATGTTCAGTCAACTACCATTTATTACATGTATAAATTATAAAACTACAGTCATTATATTAAAACTAACGCAAATTACAATCATTCTATAAACGTTTCGACCGCACGCGGTCTTCTTCAGTATAATTATTGAAATATAAATTCTTACAATTCACATAATATCGAAATTTAATTATAGTTATTCAGAATCAAGAGTTTTTGAGTAATTAACGCGTGTTTCAATCCGTCCTGTCCAACAATGTTCGCCTCGATATGATCCCTGATTTTGTTCAGATCTCGGATAGTTTCATCGTTAATATGCGAGAAATTAACCCGTTCCGTAGGCGCTGCGATTTATAAAAAATTACCGATCAACGCATGTCCAAATTATAATATGTATCCCCTACAATTGGTAGTATGCTTACCTATCATCGTTCTTCTTGATAATTTTGCTACTTATTAACAGTTATTAAGGATGACACATAACAAACCAACAATACAGAAAGACAGCTCATTTTAAACTCTACTTGATCGGAGAGCGTGCGTGTTTATATATGATCTAATATCTATGTTTTACTCGTTAATGTCCTATTTGTCCTATTATTATTTCTTGTTCGCTAATATATCCAAAATATCAAAATACGACTCGCTAAGTAACTCAGTATCTTTGTTTAAATTTAGTCCATTTTTTTGTTCCTTGATATGTAGCATCTCAGAAATGAGTCTTTTATAATAATTATTTTCGTTGTCCATGATCTTAACATTGTCCCAATTAAAAGTATGATGTTCATTTATTATGTGTTCAGAAATTACTGAATGTTTCGTTGAGTCCAACCTAATATTATTTTTATGTTCTTTTATTCGCGTCTGCAATTGCCTCTTTGTTTGGCCTACATAAGATGCATTACAATTATTGCAACTGATCTTATAAACCACATTCGAATTGCATGGATGTTTAGTTTTATCTTTCTGCGCTTTAATAATATTGTCCAGTTTGTTGAGACATCTATACCCTACCATACAATTTTTATTTTTTACCGAGGAAACAATCATTTCTGAGATCCCATCTATATACGGAATGACAAAGAATTTTTTATTGACCGAGTCATTTCTTATACTTTTTGTTCTTTCTATGTTGGCCTGTCTCTCTATAATGCTCCCCTTAGATATGATGTGTTCTATCCGATGATTAATTTTGTTAAAAATCAGATCAAGAGGGTAACCATTGCTTCTGAGTATATTAATAATTAACTCCAAATTTTTATTAAAAAATAGTGGATGTGATAGCAATAGACATCTGTCTACAAGGTTATATATTATTCCTATTTTGTGGCATAGTGGGTGGTTTGAATAAAATGATAACGTCCTTCCTGAGAAGGTTTCTTTTTGATACCAGTCTATATATATTTTGTTATTAATAATTTTAAGTGATAAATCTAAGAAATTCAAGCTATGGTTAACCTCTTGTTCGACCGTGAATTTAAGTCTTTCATGATAGTTGTTAAAATTATTCACAATCTGAGTCATATTAGTCATAGAGGTGGCCACTATTATGTCATCCACATAACGAAAATAAAACAAACATTCCAAATTCAACGCTTTGAGAACTGTATCCTCAAGATCTTGCATAACCAGGTCTGCAATAATTGGTGATAACGGTGACCCCATAGGGGTCCCAAACGTCTGTTTATAAATTATGTCATCAAATGTAAAATATGTAGAAGTCAATATGAATTTTATACCCCCCAAAAATTCGTTTTTCGGTATTTTAGTATTTATTCCAATGTGATCCCATCTATCGTTAATACCGTCAATCGCAAGATCCAGAGGAACGTTCGTAAACAAAGACACCACATCCAAGGAAAACATTCTATCATTATCATCAATCTTTTTACCAGACAATATGCTGTACAAATCAAAACTATTATTAATATGACTTTTCGCTTTGGGTAGACTAGTTCGTAAGGTGTTTTGTAAAAACGAAGCCAGCGAGTATAGAGCTGTATCAACCGATGAAACTATGATTCTAACTGGATAGTTTTCCTTATGGATTTTCGGTAATCCATACGCTTTTGGAAGGAGAGAATCACTACAACGTAATTTATAATATTCGTTTTTTGAAATATAATCTTCCTTAAGCCATCTCTTCAACAAATCATTCAAATCGTTCTCTATTTTTTTGCACGGATTTTTTTTAACAATAGTGTAAGTGTTGACATCTTTTAAAACGTTTTCCATTTTGTTAATATAATGAGATCTTTCCATTGCCACCGTAGCATTACCCTTGTCCGCGCGTGTGAATAGAACATTCGGATTGTCTTTACAAAATTTTATTAAATCTCTGTGTGCACCAAGTAATTTTTGTTGACTTACGTCATTTTTATCCTTCGTGTTCAGAAGTTGTGCAAATTTTGGAACCGCGATATTTCTGATTGTTGTGAGATTATTAATATTATTTCGTTTGCTATTACTCTCTATGTCCTTGATGAATTCATGTATCGCTGTTTTTTTACTAATATTCGGAAGACAGAATTTATCACCCATTTGCAACAGATTAGAAACGTTAGGCGGAATGTCTGTGTTGGAAAGATTAACAAACCATTTTTTATTAGTATTTTCCAAAGGGTTAATTGTATCATTGAGAAATTTATTGGCTTCTATGTGTATATTGATCTCCTTGGCATCATTAGTGATTGCCCTGAGAGAATTTTGTGATATTTTCGTCGGTTGTGAAGTTTCAAAATGTAAAGAACAATGTATATCTATAGGTTTGATGCTGTTGATATACTTATAGTGTTGTTTTCTCTTAAGCCAATTGAATTTCTTTTCGTGTGCAGTAACCAATCTGTTGTGGCAATTTTTAAAAGCAATGTTATGATGTTCGAAAATTCTATTCCACGCGAGTACAGGTAAACGATTAAATAACCCGCTGGTGAGATGAAAAATCCTATTTTGTAATGACTCTACCTGTCTATGCAAATCAAAGATTTCAATGCTCATCGCATTTGTTTTGAATTTGTACAACATACTATCTAGTCTTCTGATCGATCTGTGATGAAAAACGTTAAATTTAATGCGGCAAAAACCTTCTAAATGTGTAGGAAAAACACAAGGGTAATGCTACGGTGGCAATGGAAAGATCTCATTATATTAACAAAATGGAAAACGTTTTAAAAGATGTCAACACTTACACTATTGTTAAAAAAAATCCGTGCAAAAAAATAGAGAACGATTTGAATGATTTGTTGAAGAGATGGCTTAAGGAAGATTATATTTCAAAAAACGAATATTATAAATTACGTTGTAGTGATTCTCTCCTTCCAAAAGCGTATGGATTACCGAAAATCCATAAGGAAAACTATCCAGTTAGAATCATAGTTTCATCGGTTGATACAGCTCTATACTCGCTGGCTTCGTTTTTACAAAACACCTTACGAACTAGTCTACCCAAAGCGAAAAGTCATATTAATAATAGTTTTGATTTGTACAGCATATTGTCTGGTAAAAAGATTGATGATAATGATAGGATGTTTTCCTTGGATGTGGTGTCTTTGTTTACGAACGTTCCTCTGGATCTTGCGATTGACGGTATTAACGATAGATGGGATCACATTGGAATAAATACTAAAATACCGAAAAACGAATTTTTGGGGGGTATAAAATTCATATTGACTTCTACATATTTTACATTTGATGACATAATTTATAAACAGACGTTTGGGACCCCTATGGGGTCACCGTTATCACCAATTATTGCAGACCTGGTTATGCAAGATCTTGAGGATACAGTTCTCAAAGCGTTGAATTTGGAATGTTTGTTTTATTTTCGTTATGTGGATGACATAATAGTGGCCACCTCTATGACTAATATGACTCAGATTGTGAATAATTTTAACAACTATCATGAAAGACTTAAATTCACGGTCGAACAAGAGGTTAACCATAGCTTGAATTTCTTAGATTTATCACTTAAAATTATTAATAACAAAATATATATAGACTGGTATCAAAAAGAAACCTTCTCAGGAAGGACGTTATCATTTTATTCAAACCACCCACTATGCCACAAAATAGGAATAATATATAACCTTGTAGACAGATGTCTATTGCTATCACATCCACTATTTTTTAATAAAAATTTGGAGTTAATTATTAATATACTCAGAAGCAATGGTTACCCTCTTGATCTGATTTTTAACAAAATTAATCATCGGATAGAACACATCATATCTAAGGGGAGCATTATAGAGAGACAGGCCAACATAGAAAGAACAAAAAGTATAAGAAATGACTCGGTCAATAAAAAATTCTTTGTCATTCCGTATATAGATGGGATCTCAGAAATGATTGTTTCCTCGGTAAAAAATAAAAATTGTATGGTAGGGTATAGATGTCTCAACAAACTGGACAATATTATTAAAGCGCAGAAAGATAAAACTAAACATCCATGCAATTCGAATGTGGTTTATAAGATCAGTTGCAATAATTGTAATGCATCTTATGTAGGCCAAACAAAGAGGCAATTGCAGACGCGAATAAAAGAACATAAAAATAATATTAGGTTGGACTCAACGAAACATTCAGTAATTTCTGAACACATAATAAATGAACATCATACTTTTAATTGGGACAATGTTAAGATCATGGACAACGAAAATAATTATTATAAAAGACTCATTTCTGAGATGCTACATATCAAGGAACAAAAAAATGGACTAAATTTAAACAAAGATACTGAGTTACTTAGCGAGTCGTATTTTGATATTTTGGATATATTAGCGAACAAGAAATAATAATAGGACAAATAGGACATTAACGAGTAAAACATAGATATTAGATCATATATAAACACGCACGCTCTCCGATCAAGTAGAGTTTAAAATGAGCTGTCTTTCTGTATTGTTGGTTTGTTATGTGTCATCCTTAATAACTGTTAATAAGTAGCAAAATTATCAAGAAGAACGATGATAGGTAAGCATACTACCAATTGTAGGGGATACATATTATAATTTGGACATGCGTTGATCGGTAATTTTTTATAAATCGCAGCGCCTACGGAACGGGTTAATTTCTCGCATATTAACGATGAAACTATCCGAGATCTGAACAAAATCAGGGATCATATCGAGGCGAACATTGTTGGACAGGACGGATTGAAACACGCGTTAATTACTCAAAAACTCTTGATTCTGAATAACTATAATTAAATTTCGATATTATGTGAATTGTAAGAATTTATATTTCAATAATTATACTGAAGAAGACCGCGTGCGGTCGAAACGTTTATAGAATGATTGTAATTTGCGTTAGTTTTAATATAATGACTGTAGTTTTATAATTTATACATGTAATAAATGGTAGTTGACTGAACATCTCGAATATTCAGCTCGATAAGTTGGCCTTATATTTATCACTTTGTTTTCAATATACGAGCGACAATTGTATTAATTTGCTTAATGAATTTACGAAATAATTGAGATGAATTTTGACATCATATTCGAACGTTTTCACACATGTATATATCTAATATTTTTTTATAAAAATTAAATTAATTAATACATTTAATAAAAATTAAAATTGTTTAAAAATGTTGACGTAATGTCTTACCGCTAATTGACCCATAAAATGACGAGTTTGATTAACAGAAGGCTGTACGTCATAGCGCTGCTTACTCCAACCATAAAATTGGAGAAACTATCGGTATAATAGTGTATCATCACGTAGCGATACTGAAAGATCTAAATCGTGTTCAACGATACAGTCCAAAGTAATTGATTACAATACGGTAGACGGTAGATATGGCCAGATACCACAAGCATGAAGACCAATTTTTACCGCGCGACTAACCGTGCTTATCTCCATGTTCACCATAAATAAAACGACGCTTTAAGCATGTGCGAATCGTCAGGTAACTTTACGGAAAGAAATTTAGAGAAGTGGGGAATCGAAACGGTCACTGAACGAAAAAAATGAAAATAAACGTTCACCAATCGGATAACTCGTTAAATATTCTGTATTGTCACGTGCGTATCGCAAACTTTGACAAACTCGAATAGCTATCAGGTGCGACAGTCACATGTCGCGTGAATCTGAAAAATACTATAAGGAGGATAGCATATTTTTTACCCTCCCTTTTTTGAGTCAAGTTTCAAAAACGATGCAACTGCGAATTAAACATGCAACAATGCCTGCAATTGGGGCGAGTTTACAGCTTCCATGACCTGCGTGATAAACGCGCATAGTTGAAAAGTTTCACTGCCGAGGGAGCGTTATGAAGGAAGAAATATAAAAACGTGGAAGTTTGTTTGGACGGGGAGCGACCCAAGATTAGGTACGTGTTTGTACCGCGATAATCACGATCACGATTAATTAATTATTAACTTTCTTATTATTGATTGATTTAGAGGACAATCATTTTGGAGTAATAGATTGTAGATCAAAGTAAAGTTTAGATTGTCCATCAAGTTCACCAGATCGTCTATGCAATACGACATAAGCATACTGAAAGATGTCTACGATGATTAAATGTTGCGTACCTGAAGAATCTGCACGATAGACTAAAAATTAAACATCCAAAGAACAAGCTCTGGAAAATACATAGAAAAGCTTGTAGTCGTCATGTTTGTAAGAAATAAACCTTTTTGTTGCTCATAAAAATACCGGCGAACATATCGTTTTCTTTCGATGGAAATTGTATTGCAAAGCAGATAGTTAAGGATGAGAATTTTATTACGAAATCGCATGGTACGCAATTGATCGAGATCGGATGATCATTAAATATTCTATTTGCTATCGAGCGATATAAATACGATTGTAACTGTATACATCACAGTTACATCTCGATAATGGTCAAAAAAGAGGAAAATTTACAACATTTGTTTCCGCACGCTCGGTTTCCTCTTTCTCTCGATATTGTGACGCAATATGGCGGCAAATTATTGTATATGCGAATTATTAATTTAAAAATGCAAAATGCGAGCGCGGAAAGTGTATTATGTTCGAGTGAAATTTTTTCGTGGAAAAAAAAAAGAATATATATCGACCTCATTTAATGAACATGAAATACGGATTATTGATTTACATCCAGACAACCCCATATTTATTCTTACTCGACAAATACGCGTGTACGCGTGTATATATACGAGTGCTTGCAACACACGTGAAAAGAGAAATGGTGTAATAATATCGCAAAACAGTTTGTGTTTTTAAAAATTTTTTATGTGTAAATCTTTCTTTAATCACTAATCAACAATCAGTATATTTTGTTTATTAGAAATTTGATCTATAAGACTTGCTTCAATACATTGCAGTCAAAACCGATATGTACGAGGCTGAAGCTTTTATAATCTGTAATAATATCATTTATTATGAGAATATATATATGTATGCATCTTGCAATAAAAAAATATTAATATTTAATAAATATAATAGGTATATATATATAATTTATTTACAAAATATAAAATAGATATATTATGTCTATTTTATACGATATATTATATAAATATTAGGCGAGTTTCAGCGACGCAGCGTGCACAACCACCGTCCAATCGAGAATCTTTGTATAATATATCGTATAATATATGCTTAAAATAGACATATTATAATATATCTATTTTATATTTTGTAAATAAATTATATATATATTTGGAGCAATATGTTGAAGTTGTTCATTATTTTTAGCATTTGAAATTTCAATTATATTATAATCCATATTATCGATTAAATTATCTTTAAATAATAATTGTTTTTTTTTATAATATCTGTTCTTTTAAGTGTTTCAATCAATTTAATGTTTGTATCATCTTTGTTATTTTTTATTGCTGGACATTGCAGATCTTCTTCTACTTCACAAAGTTCAGGTATATTTGCAGCAGGGTCCAAATATATATTTTTATATACTTTCTATAATTTACATTTTTTAAATAAATGTGTTTACATTACAAACAAAATCATCTTTATCTTATGTAAATTTATTATATTACGGTGTCGTTACTAAGACGCTATCTCATATTTAGAACCTATCTCATAATCGGTACCTTTACCCTACCTATCTGTTTTTGACTAAAGTCTTTAAAATGTATAAAATATTTAAAAAATAAATATATTTTATGTAATATGATTATTAATTTATTAGTTTATCAGTTAAGAAACAAAGAAAACAATATAGAAAATTATATTTATAAAATAAAAGATATATGTATGCATAATAATTTTTTAAGTAGTCACTGTATATATGTACATATGTTCATTTTCTCATTTCGTTTAATTTAACTAAATATAATTAAGCGCGCGAAGTTGGATTATTTTTTGATAATAAAATCGCAACGCATGCATAATAACTATTATTGTAATGCGTGCATAAAAATATATTAATTAATTATGCAACGCATAAAAATTCAATATTTAAATCTTTAACAGAGAATATAAAAACAAAAAATATAGTTAGGCCCGGAGTTGGTCGCACAGAGTCTACGTCTACGATCAATGGTAAAGATCAGCCTTGTGCGACGTATGCAGCATGATAGACGTATTAATTGCAAAAATAATTTTTATGCATGCGTTGCAATTTTTGAGATTTTGGGAAACACTGTATGTATTACAAAAAATTAATTAATCATAAAAAATAAAAAAATATTTATATCTTATAAAAAAATAACTTTTTTTATCGTTCTATAAAAGAATGAAAGCTGGCGTTATAAAAAGTATGTATTACATACCTTTAATAATATAAATATGTAATGTAGAATAAACTTACACTACAGAACCGTTCCATAGACAAATCCAACACTTTCCCAATTGTAATAGTTAATTGCTTCTGTGATCTCATTATCATAAACACAATAAACCGACTGTCTTTAGAATTTGCTTCGTACCAGCAAGAATTATACACAGCATCTCCGATGCTGCTGGTCTATTTTAAACGAAAAATTATAAGATTTTCAAAGACAAATAATATATACATTTCTAAACGTAGTAATATTTGTTTCAAAATTTAACCTTATTAGTTAGATATTCTCCAGCGAAACAAAACGTAAACGCCTCCATATTTGAAACGACGTAAAATAAAATTATTCTCATTATAATTTTTATACCATCAGGCGTTCCAACTGACTGGAATATTAAGAAAAGACCTAATGGCAATAAGAAAGCAATAGAAAGATGAATAATTTAAAATAATTAACACTGTTTACTCTCTAAATTTATTTTTACAAGCGCTCTTTTTCTTCGTAAAAATTGTCCTGTCGCAAAAAAAAATTGAGACGCTACTTACCATGACGAGTGTATAACCCAAACAACAGATAATTAAAGTATCCGACACGAACAGCACCAGCGCGATATTTGTGTACATTTCTTCGATCTTCTCTGAAAAGATGATGACTTGTTGATGATGTTTCTTGATTACTTTCTGTATCATCAAGGGATTTAAACTTCTTTTCTCGGATAACTTTTCTTCCGTTGGAAACATTTCCGTCAACCACTTACAAAGAATATCTATTTGACCGCCTGCGTGCAGTATCTAAAATATAGCTTTTTTAATCTTCACGCTTGGAAATCGCTAAAAATATTTTAATGTTGAAATTAAATTGGCGAAATATGTTTATACAATCTTTTGAAATTTTTGAATAAATATATGTATATTTAACAAAATTTATCAACAAATTATTTTTATACTAATGCATATACAGGATAAAAAATACATAAGATTTAAATATGCTCGGTAATACTTCAATATTTCAATATAGGAAGTAAATACATACTAACACAAGTTAAAAATATTATTTGATTATTACGTGATATTGTATTTCATTATACATACCACAGTTTCTGAGTTAAAAGATTAAAAGAAATATTTAAATAATTTGCTCAACATAAGTTACATGATATTAATATTTAATAATTCGCTGAAATGTATCAGACAAATTGTTGTGAATCTATTTTGTATCTTTTCTTGCACGCCATAAACATTTATTATTATTAGTGTTGTTATACACTATATTTTAAATAATTTCAAAAATAAATATCTAATAAATTAGAATTAGGAGATTTTAGCGGCCGTAATATATTTATCTCGTTCCTATCAATCTGAAAAGAAATTGTTTAATTGCAATAGGAGAATAAAATTGAATCTTTTTTAAATCTTGCAGAACTCAGAAATTATCGTATATCTTCTACTCATGTTTAAATATCTCTTATTTATTTTAATGTAAGAAATTTATATTTTGAAACATATATGGCCGTGCATTTATAAATCTTTTATATATTATTATTAAATAATCACAGTTAATAATATACTAATAATATATATATATATATATATATATATATATATATATATATATGTATATATAATTATTGTATAATAATAAAATAGAAAAAATAATAATAAATTTATTATGAAAACAATGAAACTCACCAAATTTATTAGTAAGGTATTTAACATGCCATGCACATTAGCAGACAACATTAAGTGAAAAATTGAATAATTATGATAAGCCAATATATCAATGTTTGGTTAAGATCAAATGGTAAATCCATGGTCAAAATGAGCGGTTTCGTGGAAGAATTAGAAGCTTTCTCATCATTCGCGAAAAGATTGCTACAGTTAAACAATATAGACATCGTATAAATGACGATTGTCCCATTATTCAAACGTCGAGATAGATTTGCATAGTATGTCATCGTGATCATACTAACTTCATCGGTAGTACGGTTTTCCAAATCGGTTGCCATCATCGTTAATATTTTGATAAATGTTCTACGGATGGTTTTCGATGTATAAAGCAATGACAAAAAAAATTCACTTAATTTAAATTTTTTTCTAATAATCAATTATATAATCTATTTTCTTTACATATTTAACTTTATTATATTATTTATAATTTACTAAATAGTTTACATTGATGCAAAATTTTAAGCAACGAAAGTTAAAATCAAATTTACAAAAATATTAATATATTAGAAGAATGGCAATTTTTTTTTGGTTGATAGTATCATCACATATATTATTATAGCTCACCGCTGTTTAACCCAAAAAGTAATGAGTTTAATTAACATTATCGTGTATGTCATTGGGGTTTCACCTTGTCATTTGTTTCACTTACAATTTTTCATCCCTTCGAAAGACTCTACTAATAGAATGTGTAAACACCCATCATAGTTCAAGTAACTTGTTCCATCATGACCTGTGGTATTTGTAAATCTTTTCCGGACACCGCTACAGGCTATACGCCTCCTTATTTTGTTTATACCGAGTAGTCAATAAGTTTCTCTATTTAGGGCTTTATGCCAACAAACATTTCGTTTATACCGAGTAGTCAATAAGTTTCTCTATTTAGGCTTTATGCCAACAATCATTTTGTTTACTTGTTTCTTTTTGAATAAACCAAAGTATTGTTAATAAGGAATAAGCGAGTCTGAATCTCCCCCTTCCTCCCGAATCCTGGAACCGGCGAGCCGATCCGCGGCGTCGGGAAAGGTGAACCGTTACAATATTTTAAAAAATAAATATATTTTATGTGATATGATTATTAATTTATTGTGATGTGATAATTAATTTATTAGTTAATTAGTTTATTAGTTAAGAAAAAAAAAACAATATAGAAAATTATATTTATAAAATATAAGATATATGTATGTGCATAATAATTTTTTACGTAATCACTGTATATACATATGTTCATTTTCTCATTTCGTTTAATCTAACTAAATATATATATGCGCACGAAACAGTTATATTATTCTTTGATAATATAAAATCTCAAAATTGTAACGCATGAATAATAATTATTATTGCAATGCGTGCATAAAAATATATTAATAAATTATGCAATGCATAAAAATTCAATATTTAAATCTGTTTAGGATTCAGAAAAATTTGCCGCGCTCGATCGAACGAAAATTCACGAACAGTCGAGAATTTAAGTGAAAGCAATTGCCGCGGGCCTAACACGGCAGCACCTCGCGGCACGCACCGCGGGAAGCGCCGCGGAAGCAAATTTTCGGCCAATTAGCGCGTTCCGCGTGTACCCCTCGCGATCAGGCGGTCGATAGCGTGATCGATGAGGGTAGCATTCCGTCGGGGACAGTCGTCGCGGAGAGAGAGCCGGCGTTGGTCGCAAGTCAGACCAAAGAATTCGCGTTACCGTGTAATAAGTGCGTGAATGTATTATCGCGACAAATACGAACAGATTTGCGCGGTATTGTGTGACATATCGAGAGTGAAGAGTTAACGGGTAATCGGATCTCGTTCGCGACGCAACATACACGTTCTCGCGACGAATTCGCCATTGTCTCGTGCATGCTACGTGCACGTGATCGAACATTACGAGTATTCGGATCCTGCTGGAGGATTCACTGCGATATTCGCGTATCGGTGAATGCATGTCGTGCATTCTCTCTCTCGCTCGTTCTCTCTCTCTCTCTCTCTCTCTCTCTCTCTCTCTCCCGCGCTCTCTCTCACAATTGTCGTAGTACGCCGTCGCGACGAACTCGCCGTCGTATTGTGCACGCTGCGTACACGTGATCGACTCCTGCGAATATTCGAATCCTTCTGGAGGATTCTGTGTGATAGTTAATTGCATATAAATGCACGTGATCGAACATTACGAATATTCGGATCCTGCTGGAGGATTGAATGTCACATAATTGAAGACAATTATTAAGTCGCGTCAAATCATATGTGCGCGTGTTCGATAAATTATAACGGTCGTCCACAAGAGGACAAATTTGTTGTTGTACGATTCGCGATCGTGACTTTCAAATAAGACATTGTTTTCTCTTGCGACAAAAAACATTGGTGTCGATATCGAACAAACAGTTTTTTCTTTTGTGATCGCGAGCTTCGAAACGTGTACAGCAAACGCTTTCGATTCTCATATCGAGTTTTTGTTCTTTTTTTCTTTGATTTGTTTGTGTCAAGTCCAGGTGACTTTCTGACATGTGAAATAATAAATTGATCTGTTTTTGTTCATCAACTTCAAGACTTCTTTTCAATTCGGCTTCCTACGTAAATCATCAATCTCAGCGCACACATGGGTGCGCGATCACCCTATTAAGATACAGTCCACTCAACAATTATCCTATTGTCCATCCATCACATCTCTCATGAGATTCCTATGATTTCTTTCCAATAAAAAAAAAAAAACGGGTGAAGGATTTGAGAGGCGGCGCGCGAGACGCGGCCCTAAAAAGGCCGAGCATGCTCGTTCGCCGCAGCTTCGCGTCGGACCACGGTTCAAGCCGCGCGTTCGCAACATTTGGTCCTTCGAGCCGGATTTGAGATTGGTGACGAATTGAAAAGTGAAAAAACTCAAGTAAAAAACACAGTGACATTGCAAGTACATTCAAAATCGGACATCATCAAACGCTATCAGTGCATTCAAAGAGAGTGACAGCTCGATTCGTAAAAGACTAATTTGATTAAATTCAGTGTCGTTGAAACCTCAGTTGATTAAATTCAGTGTCAAAATGGAAGAAGCTCTCGCAAATCAACAAACTGCTTGCTATTCAGTTGCTCGAGCTCTCGACAATTTTAAGAAGATCGGTCGGTCAAATCTGACGGCCGCCAAAATTCGCTCGCGAATGACGAGCTTACAAGACACGTGGACACAATGTGTACGCAATCACGCGACACTGCTGCAGCTTGTTCCTGACGAGAAGCAAGTTTCAATTCACTACTTCAAAAAGGAGACCTTCGCCTTCCACGAGGACCTCTATCAGGCAGCTATGGACTACATGAACGAGTGCTTGGAGGAGCTGGTTCCAGTCGTAAGTCGTGAAACCTCTTTCAACGCTTCGTTCGCGCATACAGACTCTGCGTCATTATCGGTCAAACATCTTCCTCCCATCAAATTGCCGCCGTTCACCGGTAAGATTGAGGAGTGGGAGACTTTTCGCGATCGGTTTCAATCGCTTATTATAGACAATCGCGAATTATCGAACTTCAGTCGCATGCATTTTTTAGTGTCAAGTTTAACAGGCTCAGCTCGCGATGCGATATCAGGTATTAAAGTCACCGCGGATAACTTCTCGGTTGCGTGGAAAGCATTAACAGCGCGTTTTGAAAATAAGCGCCGATTAATTGAGACTCACATTTCGAATTTGTATAATCTTCCGAAAATGACTCGTGAGTCAGCTGTCGAGCTTCACGCCTTACGCGATAAAGCCGAACAAGCGATCTCAACATTGCAACGTCTTAATCGTTCGCCGGACGATATAGTCAGCGACATGTTAGTTTATTTTCTCTCTCAGAAGTTCGATCCCGCCACGCGCCGTGCGTGGAAGTTAAAAACGAGCGATATCGAAAATCCGCCAACATACAAAGAAGTATTAAAATTTATTTCGTCGCGTGCTCTCGCGTTAGAGGAACTTCACCCTCGCGATAACGACAAGACCAAGTCACATGCGAAAGTGACTAGCGCAACAGCGACTGCGTCATTTAATATAGTGTGTTCAATGTGCAAGCAATCGCACATTCTCTCAAAATGTCCGCAATTTGTAGCAAAGAGTCCGATTCAGCGACGCGAATTGGTTAAGAAATTTCGACGATGTTTTAATTGTTTGAGTGATAAACACATGTCGATCAATTGTCAAAGTAATTTCACATGTCGAACATGTAATAAACGACATCATTCTATGATTCATCTCGATTCGGACTCATTGCAACAAGTTACAAATGCGAACAATACGTCAAACGCGAATGACGTCATCGACAACGTGCCTAACGTTACGGCACTCTCATCAGTTACAATGACAACTGCGCCGACTCCTGTTGTCTTATCTACTGCAAAGGTGAATTTGCAGGCGCCTTCTGGACGCTCATTGGTTGTCAGAGCCTTGATTGACGGTGGATCAGAGCTCACGTTTGTGACGGAGCGCGTTGCTCAAATATTACGTCTCAAGCGTATACGAACGCTTACTTCAACGTCGGGAATAAGCTGCGCTGACACCGGTACATGCCGATCTGCGGCTCTGATTCACATCACTCCTCGCAAAAAATCGAAACCAAGGTTCACAACGGTTGCCTATATTATGAAGGCATTAACGAGGTATGCTCCCAGAAACGCTTCGCAATCGCAAGATTGGAAACATATTTCCAATCTGGAATTGGCTGACGATGATCCTACCGGATCAACACCGATTGATCTCATAATAGGATCCGATTTATATAATCACGTACTCGTTCACGTACGTAACGGACCGCTCGGTCAACCAGGTGCAATTGAATCGCATTTCGGATGGATCCTATCCGGAACAACCTCTATCCCGAATCACGTGACACAACCCTCTCATGTGGTAACTTCAACTCTCGTAATTCCGCCTGTTGAGGATGCGAGTCGCGTCGTGCAATCAGCTCAGTTAAATCAACGTTACAGTGTTGTCGCTCATTGTTGTTCTCTCGAAAATCAATTGTCTAAATTCTGGGAGGCAGAAGAAACACCTCAATCAATTGAAATGTCCCCAGATGACGAACAATGCGAAGAACATTTCAAACAAACGCATTCGAGAACATCGGATGGGAGATATATCGTGCGTCTGCCGTTTCGAAACGGCCCACCCATCGAAATCGGTGAATCTCGCGAAATAGCCGCGCGTCGGCTTTCGTCGTTACTTCGGAGAATTAATAATCAACCTGCGATTAAGCAGGAGTATGCTGAATTCATGAGCGAATACGCACAGTTGAATCATATGAAAGTAATCGCACCGGTGGATTCAGTAAATTCACAAGTCGTGTACATCCCTCATCATCCGGTCATTCGAGAGACTAGTTCGACAACTCGGTTGAGAGTCGTATTTGACGCCTCATGCACAACCTCTAACGGTACCTCGCTCAATTCTCACATGTTTACTGGGCCTAAACTACAGTTAGATCTGCAATCGGTTTTATTACGTTGGCGACAGCACAAATACGTTTACTCCGCAGACATAACGAAAATGTATAGACAAATATTGGTCGACTCGCGAGATAGAGATTATCAACGCATCCTATGGATAGATGAAAATTCGAATATTCAAGAACATCAACTCCTTACGGTAACATACGGTACGGCTTCCGCACCGTTTTTAGCTCTTCGAGTCATTAATCAGTTAAACGATGATGAAGGAAGCTCGTTTCCACTAGCATCTGCGGTTTTAAGCGAGAACGTCTATGTGGACGACGTGCTGTTTGGGGCCGAAGATATGCCTCTCCTTAAACAGACTCGAGATCAAGTTTGCAAATTGTTGAAACGCGGTGGATTCGATCTTCGCAAATGGGCGAGTAACAAACCGGAGTTGCTCTCAGATATTTCATCGGATCATCACGGGCTCGCACAGCTTAAATTATTCGAGACTGACAACAATCTGAAGGTTCTCGGTATTTTTTGGAATCCGACGCACGATTGTTTCCAGTTTCAAATTGAATTACCACAGACTCTCCCTTCTACAAAACGAACGATTCTCTCTACCATAGCCAGAATATTCGATCCACTTGGATGGGTCACACCCGTGGTTCTCAAAGCGAAAGTTTTTATGCAGAAATTATGGCGACACAAAGTAGGCTGGGACGACAATCTATCAGAAGATCTCCTTTTACAATGGAGCGTGATTTATAAATCACTTCCTTACATCAAAAGCATAAAACTTAGTCGCTGGATTGGATGCGATTCAGATACCAAGAGCATCGAGTTACACGGTTTCGCGGATGCTTCCCAAGTAGCTTACGCCGCAGTAGTTTTTTTGAGAGTCACAACATTATCCGGTCATACAACTGTTTCGCTCCTCGCTGGGCGATCCAAAGTCGCGCCTATCAAACCGCTGACAATTCCTCGATTAGAATTGTCAGCTGCGGTCTTATTAGCGCGCCTAATTGAATTCATCAGAAAATCTCTTCATTTCACGAAAATGCCAGTCCATTGTTGGACAGATTCGAGTATTGTGCTTGCTTGGTTAAACAAGCACCCATCTCATTGGAAAACTTTCGTCTCGCATCGCGTAACAGAGATTCAAACACGAGTATCTGATGGCATTTGGCATCATGTCAGTACACATGAAAATCCCGCTGACTGTGCATCTCGCGGTTTACTTGGCACAGAATTAAGCGCCTTCGACATTTGGTGGCGCGGACCTTCATGGTTGAGTCTTAAACAGGATGATTGGCCCACATTCACAATAACGCCGATAGACGAAACACAGTTAGAAGAAAAACCGTGTCAAGTGCATCAAGTGAACGCTAATGAACCGTGGAATCTCACTACTCGATATTCATGGTGGCCAAAATTGATACGTATTACCGCCTACATTTACCGTTTCATAAGGAAGTGTAGAAAGAAACACACAATAGGATCGAACAACAAGTCTCAATATCACGCTCTTACTACAGTTGAATTCAACGAAGCACGAAACTTCTGGCTGAACTTCATTCAGTTAGAACTATTCGAAAACGAGCTCCATAATTTAAAGTCAAACAAACCGTTGCCTACTCACAGTCCAATTCTCTCATTAAATCCGTTCCTGGATTCTGACGGTCTAATTCGCGTTGGGGGGCGATTAGAACACTCGTCATTATCTTTCCAGTCCAAGCATCCAATCTTATTAGCCAACCATACGATCACTACCATGATCATCCGTTATACGCATGTTGTATCTCTCCATGCCGGTCTTCAATCCACTCTTTCAAAACTTAGACAAGAGTTTTGGATTTTGAGAGCAAGAAGTCTAGTAAAGTCGGTTATTTATAAATGTGTTCCGTGTACAAGAGAAAAGGCTCAAGTAGCTAGTCAGCTGATGGGCCATCTACCTACAAGTCGTGTTTCGGCGCCCTCTCGAGCGTTTCTACATAGCGGTGTCGACTACGCCGGACCAGTCTTTACACGTGCTTCAGCCGGCCGAGGAATTACCTCGCGAAAGGCCTATATAGCACTCTTTATTTGTTTAGCCACACGCGCTATTCATCTCGAACTGGTTAGTGATTACTCGACTGCTGCCTTTCTTAACGCTTTTCAAAGATTTTGTGCGCGACGTGGATTACCAGAGGTCATGTACTCGGACAATGGTACTACGTTCGCAGGAGCAGACAAGGAGTTGTCGCAAGCGTATCGAGACGCTCAAAGCGATGTTAACTTTCTCAACTTTATCGTGTCAGATAACATCACATGGAGTTTTATCCCTCCCCATGCTCCACACTTCGGTGGATTGTGGGAGGCAGGGGTCAAAAGCGTTAAATACCACCTTCGTAGGATATTAGGAAATCACACCCTCACTTTCGAGGAACTTACTACCGTGCTTTGTAAAGTTGAAGCATGCTTAAATTCAAGGCCCCTGTGCCCATTGACTGATTCGATTGACGATTTTGAAGTGCTCACTCCGGGTCACTTTTTGATTGGATCGGCAATCACAATCAATCCAGAACCTTCTGTTCTGCAAATCAATGAAAACAGACTGTCACGGTGGCAGTTGTTGCGACAGATCACGGAGCGTTTTTGGAAGCATTGGCACGCCGACTATATTAACACGCTTCAACAGCGAACTAAGTGGCGAAAGGCAAAGTCACTTATCCATATCGGTTCCATGGTTCTGATTCAAAATCCTCTTCTTCCTCCTTGCAAATGGGAACTCGGACGCGTAATCCACTGTCAACCAGGCTCTGACGGATTAATTCGAGTAGTTTCCGTCAAAACAGCGAACTCGGAATATAAGCGTCCCATAACTAAGTTATGTGTGCTTCCAATCGACGTTGATTCTGACGATTCCATCGAGGATCAACCTCGAGTGTCAAGCAATTAGCGATAATTCTAGTGTAAGTTAATTATACGATTCTAATCCTAATTACGTTATAATTTATGTAGCCAGTAAGTCAAGTTTATGTTCATTAGTTAAGTCAAAGCGTGCAAGTAAAGTCGCCAAGGCGGGCGGCGCTTGCAATCCTAAGTTTAAGGTCGTGCGAATTAGTACGAATAGCGGACACTGTTGTTTACGCGATCTGCGTTAAATGTTAAAATCCGTCCGCGATAACAACAGTGATCTTTAGAAGTCAACTTTAAGTCAATATTGTCAGCCGTTTCAGGTCTACAATTTCACTTTAGTGCGATCTGAGCGTAATCAGAAGTTACATCTCAGTATCTTATATATTGCATGGGATCAATCGTGACGAACAATCACACGCAATTAGTTTTCATTTAGCAAACCTCACTCACACGGGAGTGAACGATGCATCCTTGTGTAACGTATACCGCGAGATCGAGTAGTTTCGAAATTCAAATTTCGAGGCGGGCGGTATGTTTAGGATTCAGAAAAATTTGCCGCGCTCGATCGAACGAAAATTCACGAACAGTCGAGAATTTAAGTGAAAGCAATTGCCGCGGGCCTAACACGGCAGCACCTCGCGGCACGCACCGCGGGAAGCGCCGCGGAAGCAAATTTTCGGCCAATTAGCGCGTTCCGCGTGTACCCCTCGCGATCAGGCGGTCGATAGCGTGATCGATGAGGGTAGCATTCCGTCGGGGACAGTCGTCGCGGAGAGAGAGCCGGCGTTGGTCGCAAGTCAGACCAAAGAATTCGCGTTACCGTGTAATAAGTGCGTGAATGTATTATCGCGACAAATACGAACAGATTTGCGCGGTATTGTGTGACATATCGAGAGTGAAGAGTTAACGGGTAATCGGATCTCGTTCGCGACGCAACATACACGTTCTCGCGACGAATTCGCCATTGTCTCGTGCATGCTACGTGCACGTGATCGAACATTACGAGTATTCGGATCCTGCTGGAGGATTCACTGCGATATTCGCGTATCGGTGAATGCATGTCGTGCATTCTCTCTCTCGCTCGTTCTCTCTCTCTCTCTCTCTCTCTCTCTCTCTCTCTCTCCCGCGCTCTCTCTCACAATTGTCGTAGTACGCCGTCGCGACGAACTCGCCGTCGTATTGTGCACGCTGCGTACACGTGATCGACTCCTGCGAATATTCGAATCCTTCTGGAGGATTCTGTGTGATAGTTAATTGCATATAAATGCACGTGATCGAACATTACGAATATTCGGATCCTGCTGGAGGATTGAATGTCACATAATTGAAGACAATTATTAAGTCGCGTCAAATCATATGTGCGCGTGTTCGATAAATTATAACGGTCGTCCACAAGAGGACAAATTTGTTGTTGTACGATTCGCGATCGTGACTTTCAAATAAGACATTGTTTTCTCTTGCGACAAAAAACATTGGTGTCGATATCGAACAAACAGTTTTTTCTTTTGTGATCGCGAGCTTCGAAACGTGTACAGCAAACGCTTTCGATTCTCATATCGAGTTTTTGTTCTTTTTTTCTTTGATTTGTTTGTGTCAAGTCCAGGTGACTTTCTGACATGTGAAATAATAAATTGATCTGTTTTTGTTCATCAACTTCAAGACTTCTTTTCAATTCGGCTTCCTACGTAAATCATCAATCTCAGCGCACACATGGGTGCGCGATCACCCTATTAAGATACAGTCCACTCAACAATTATCCTATTGTCCATCCATCACATCTCTCATGAGATTCCTATGATTTCTTTCCAATAAAAAAAAAAAAAAAACGGGTGAAGGATTTGAGAGGCGGCGCGCGAGACGCGGCCCTAAAAAGGCCGAGCATGCTCGTTCGCCGCAGCTTCGCGTCGGACCACGGTTCAAGCCGCGCGTTCGCAACAAAATCTTTAACAGACAATGAAAAACAAAAAAATATAATTTTCTACAAGAATCTTTCGATCAAAATATTCACACTCCCGCTAGATTCCGTACGCCCGCTACGCTGCACGGCTTGCGCAAGACTGATTATGTGACAATGAGTCTCGAACGAGAATTAGTTGAGCGCAACGACGCGCAACGTGATGGACGTGTTGAATGTACATACGTCTAATGCAAAAACTAGAAAGAAAGAGATGTTTTCGTTGGGCCCGGAGTTAGTGACACCGTCGCGCAGAGTCTACGGTCAGTGATAGGAATCAATCTTGTGCGAAACATGCAGTGTGGTGGACGTATATATTGCAAAAATAATTTTTATGCATGCGTTGCAATTTTTGAGATTTTGGGAAACACTGTATGTATTACAAAAAATTAATTAATCATAAAAAATAAAAAAATATTTATATCTTATAAAAAAATAACTTTTTTTATCGTTCTATAAAAGAATGAAAGCTGGTGTTATAAAAAGTATGTATTACATACCTTTAATAATATAAATATGTAATGTAGAATAAACTTACACTACAGAACCGTTCCATAGACAAATCCAACACTTTCCCAATTGTAATAGTTAATTGCTTCTGTGATCTCATTATCATAAACACAACAAATCGACTGTCTCTAGAATTTGCATCGTACCAGCAAGAATTATACACAGCATCTCCGATGCTGCTGGTCTATTTTAAACGAAAAATTATAAGATTTTCAAAGACAAATAATATATCCAATGTCTAAACGTAATATTTATTTCAAAATTTAACCTTATTAGTAAGATATTCTCCAGCGAAACAAAACGTAAACGCCTCCATATTTGAAACGACGTAAAATAAAATTATTCTCATTATAATTTTTATACCATCAGGCGTTCCAATTAACTGGAATATTAAGAAAAGACTTAATGGCAATAAAAAAGCAATAGAAAGATGAATAATTTAAAATAATTAACACTGTTTACTCTCTAAATTTATTTTTACAAGCGCTCTTTTTCTTCGCAAAAATTGTGCTGCCGCAAAAAGTTGAGACGCTACTTACCATAACGAGTGTATAACCCAAACAACAGATAATTAAAGTATCTGACACAAACAGCACCAGCGCGATATTTGTGTACATTTCTTCGATCTTTTCTGAAAAGGTGATGACTTGTTGATGTTTCTTGATCACTTTCTGTATCATCAAGGGATTTAAACCGCTTTTCTCGGATAATTTTTCTTCCGTTGGAAACATTTCCGTCAACCACTTGCGAAGAATATCGATTTGACCGCCTGCGTGCAGTATCTAAAATATAATATAGTTTTTTTTTAATTGCAACACTTGGAAATCGCTAAAAAATATTTTAATAATGGAATTAAATTAGCAAAATATGTTTATACAATATCTTTTGAAATTTTTGAAAAGCAAATTTCTGAATGGATATATGTATATTAAACAAAATTTATCAACAAATTATTCTTATACTTATGTATATACAGGATAAAAAATAAGAGAAAAAATAACTATATACATTTATACAATTATATATGTGGATATTTATAGCAATGTGGCTACGTAGCAAATTTAATAGCAAATAAGTGGCTACGCAGACAAATATAAATTCATATAGCCATGTTATGACTACAACAGATTAATTATATTATTAATTATATTATATATTTTTATTAATTATTAATAACAAGACTTACTCGTTTTCTATTATTAATAATGTTTTCTTCTTCAGATATCTCCAAGCGAGTATCTTCTTCCTACATATAAATAAAGAAACAATAAATAAATAATAATTAACAATATTCTAAATAAAGAAAAAAACAATAAATATAAAAGAAGAAACTTACTCCTTTATTTATATCTTCTTGAGATATATCCATAATAATACACTTCACTTAATATTGTTGTTGACAATAACACGCAACAGGTGACAGCTAACCTATCCTATCAGTCCCGTCATTATTACTTCGAGATGTATATACCAATGTCACCAACATTCCCTATCCGGATACTACAACGAATCTCATTGGTGAATCATTTTTCCTCTTAGGTTCACACAGCAGCCAATGAGAGACCGTATTGACGAAATAATACTCATTTTTCACTTTTTATTAATAGAATAAATAACGATAATAATACGCTTTAAACCTTCCTTGATTAATAAGAAACTTATGTTCCAAAGTTGATATAAAACTATGCAGTAGTTATCGAGAATTAAGGTCACGACCGATCCGGGCTCGATGAAACGCATACTTCCTCTCTTTTCGCCAACCTACGGTTGGCAGCAGTCGGGAGAAAAATACACAGGATTTAAATATGCTCGGCAATATTTCAATATTTCAATATAAGAAGTAAATACATATAATAACACATAAGTTAGAAATATTATTTGATTATAATACATTGTATTTTGTTATACATACCACTGTTTCTAAGTTAAAAGATTAAACAAGAAATATTTAAATAATTTGCTTCACAACATAAGTTACATGATATTAATATTTGATCATTCGCGGAATATATCAGACAAATTGTTGTGAATCTATTTCGTATTTTTTCTTGCACGCCATGAACATTTACTAGTGTCGTTATATACTATATTTTAAATAATTTTAAAAATAAATATCTAATAAATTAAAATTAGGAGATTTTAGCGGCCATAGTATATTTATCTTGTTCCTATCAATCTAAAAAGAAATTGTTTAATTGCAATAAAATTGAATATTTTTTTAAATCTTGCATAACTTAGAAATTATCGTACACTTACATATGTTTACTTCTACTTACATATGTTTAAATATCTCTTATTTATTTTAATGTAAGAAATTTATATTTTGAAATATCGCCGTGCATTTATAAATCATTTTATATATTACTATTAATTGATCACAGTTAAAAATATACTATTAACATACATATATATATATATATATATATATTATAATATAAAAATAAATATTATAATATAAAAAAATATAATAATAAATTTATTATGACAACAATGAAACTCACCAAATTTATTAGTAAGGTATTTAACATGCCATGCGCATAGGTAGACAATATTAAGTGAAAAAATTGAATAATTATGATAAGCCAATATACCAATGTTTGATTAAAATCAAATGGTAAATCCATTGCCAAAATGAGCGGTTTCGTGGAAGTATTGGAAGCTTTCTCGTCATTCGCGAAAATGTTGCTACAGTTAAGCAATATAGCCACCGTATAAATAACAATTGTCCCATTATTCAAACGTCGAGATAGATTTGCATAGTATGTCGTCGTGATCATACTAACTTCATCGATAATACGGTTTTCAAAATCGGTTGCCATCATCGTTAATATTTTGATAAATGTTCTACGGATGGTTTTCGATGTATAAAGCAATGACAAAAAAATTCACTTAATTTAAATTTTTTTCTAATAATCAATTATATTAATCTATTTTCTTTACATATTTAACTTTATTATATTATTTATAATTTACTAAATAGTTTACATTGATGCAAAATTTTAAGCAACGAAAGTTAAAATCAAATTTACAAAATATTAATATATTAGAAGAATGGCAATTTAACAATTGAAAAAAAATTTTTTTTGGTTGATAGTATCATCACATATATTATTATAGCTCACCGCTGTTTAACCCAAAAAGTAATGAGTTTAATTAACATTATCGTGTATGTCATTGTTTCACTTAAAATTTTCATCACTTCGAAAGACTCTACAGAATAGAAATGTGTAACGACCCATCGATATTCAAGAACTTGTTCCATCATGACGGATGGTTTTCGACGTATAAAGCAATGACAAAGAAAAGATTCACTTAATTCTCTTTTTAATAATCAATTCTATTTTCTTTACATATTTAGCTTTATTATATTATTTATAATTTACTAAATAGTTTACTTTGTTAAAAAATTTTAAGCGATAAAAGTTAAAATCAAATTTACAAAATATTAATATATTAGAAAAAGGACAATCTAACAAATTAAAAAAAAAATTTTTTGGTCAATATTATATTTACCATCACATATATTATATTATATATCTCACCGCTGTTTAACCCAAAAAGTACCGAGTTTAATAAGAATATCGTGTAGGCCATTGTTTCACTTAAATTTTTCATCACTTCGAAAGACTCGGCAGAATAGAAATGTGTAACGATCCATCGATATTCGAAAACTTGTTCCGTTATGATTGCAATTATCCAAAATAATCTGCTTAACAGAATGTACGACGAATTCGGCCAAATGCCAAAAATTCGAAGAACAATTTCCATCGATTTACTAAGCGTGTTGTCTATTTTCATGTTTCTGTTTTATTATATATCACTTGTTTCAATTAAATTTTTTTTAATCCTGATACACCGATTCTTCTTCCAAGACCATAATTTTACATTATGAGAAACGTGTGTAATATGCACGATACTGAATCTTTTTACAGATTGAAAACTCGGAAGGCAGTATGCATCGGACGATAATACTCTCTCTCGAGCGATTACCATTAAATATTTCGTGTGTCGATAAAAAAAAGTTTCCAGGGTTCCGGGCCGATCTCTAGTTCTAACTTAATAAAAGTGCGTCGTGTTCTTTAAAAATTCAAGCAGCAGCGGATAGTATCGCATGCAAGTCTACACCTGACGTTAAACTGTGGTCAGTGACCGTGAAAAAAGTTTGTAATTCTAGAAATGAGAGAATTTTTCGAGGAAAAGAAAAAAACACGGAAGTTTTCCTTTTCAAGATTTTGTTGTCTGAATGTCGAAGGAAATACTTCACGTGTATGTTATAATGAGTACTGGAAAATGTTAGTCGCGTACTTTCGGATGAAACGCAGGGATATAAGTTTGTGCACAATAATCGTGTAGAAAATGTGAAAACTGAAAAGAAAGACAAAGGAGACAAATAAAGTGAAAAGTTTTATTTCAACGCCAAATACGTGTGTTTCGCAAAAACAAGTGTAATACAAACACTAAAGAATATCACAAGACAAAGGAGAATTTACGTATTAATTTTTTTCAAAGATTTTTACAAAGAATTGATAAATATTCTTGATTGATATTTAACTTTTTTTCAAAGATATTTATATAACGTTGTTTAAATATTACGAGAATCTCTGAAGCAACGTATAATAATGTAAGAAATAGTTTTCGTTATGTAAACGTTTTACGTTGGTGCGTGCTTCATGTATTTATTACTACAATATTTTTTGCACAAAAATAAAAAATTAATGTACGTGTGTGAAGTAAATTATATTATATTACATTAAAAATAAGTGCACACAATTGTATGTAAATTAATGTAATAATAATAATAATAATAATAATAAATTAAATACTATTTTTGCTAAATTTTATTGTATTAATGTATCATATATTGTTGTGTTACAACTTCCATCAAATATTATACCATGAAGAATGATACTATCACAATATTCCGATCGACATAAAACTTATTGCTCCATACATTGCCATTAATATAGATATATATGATGCCGATGCCTTCATTATCTATAATATTAATTGTTACTAATATAATATATTATGAGTATGTAATTTTAAGCACTAATAAAATGGTCATTTTAACAAAATCATAACACAATGTTTACATTAAAAAATTAAATTCTTTTCTTTCTAATATATTATATTATATTTTAGTATTTGACAAATAGCACAGTTTCGTTTTATATGATTTCAAATTAAAATTTTTTATTATATAATTTAAAGACGTGAAAAGAATTTAGTACAAAAGCCAAAAATTAATGATACAAAATGAAGAAAAAAAAGGAAGATAAAGAAATGGAGAAACTTACGCTGGTAAAACGTTCTAAGGAGAGATCCATGACTTTTCCAATCGTTATACTCAAATGTTTCTGTGATCTCAGGATCACGAGATGTACAGTCCGACTCTGTTTAGGCATGACATCGTACCAAAGAGAATTATAGGCCGCATCTCCGATTATTCTGCTCTAGAAAAGAAACAAGAGATGGATTGCGGATTTTTGTGAACACCGCTGCGATTCTAAGCTAACCTTGGTACTCAAGTATTCACCGGCGAAGCAATATATAAATGCTTCGAGATTCATCACGAAGTAGTATAATATGGATCTGACCAGGACGGAAAAACCACCAGGCGTACCAATCAACTGCAATATCGGAGCAATTTAATATCCATTGTATCTATATATATTTTTATGCAGATGTGCAACATCGATTATAATATTCGATGAATCAATTGCGTTTTTGGTTGACTAAAATGCGAGGAAAAAAATGGTGTCAAATGAACAAATTTCCGGAAAAGATTCTGTCTTTCAAGCAGATGATGATGAATTTTTTCCAAATGTTTACTCACGGTGATAATAATAAATCCTATGCAGCATATAATAATAGTATCCGACACAAATCAACGCGATATATGTGTAAAAATTTTCGATTTTTTGCGTGAACGCAATAATCCGCTGGTGCTTCATGATCAGCATTTTTAATGTTATCCCGTCCACGGTGAGTATCATATTTTTGGAGAAGGCTTTCATCAACCAATCGCAAAAGACACCGATTTAACCGCCAATGTGCACTATCTAAGATCCATAAGTGAACAATGCAACAAATCGCGATTATCTTATTTGAAAGAGTTCGACTAGTGTCGCAAACAAACTCACCAGAGTGACGATATTTGAGTTGACGATAAGATATCCTGCAGGACAAATCGACAGATGACAGAACTCGAAGATTATAACGAGCGCGTAGACGGGAAACGTGTTCATCACGAAGGATAGCTTCATCTTCAGGATGTGCTCGCGTGCGGACACATTCATCTTCTCAACGTCACCGGCGTTGCCGGTAAGAATGCCGCAACTGTACAAAACTACGGCACCCAATTGAAGGTCGATGAGCCAGTTGGAAACACGATGCGAGAGTCTGGCTCTATTCATCGTAATGCGCAAACAGCATTCGATCAAGTCGCAATTCTGCCAGTCCACGGCCATCATTTGCAATATATCGGAGAACGTTCTACGATCGAATTGGATTCGTCTCGATGCGCTATTCAGTACTGCTATTTAACATCTTGTAATAAATATATACACACAACTGATATCCTTTTACAAATAATAAGTAAATATACACACAACAAATTATGTGCGAAAGACAAGATATATAATGCCACATCTGATTTTGCTTAATGAAAACAAAGTGATAAATATAAGGCCAACTTATCGAGCTGAATATTCGAGATGTTCAGTCAACTACCATTTATTACATGTATAAATTATAAAACTACAGTCATTATATTAAAACTAACGCAA
>NW_028190798.1:3307-53782 GCF_048542155.1 Nylanderia fulva | reverse complement strand
TTCTGCTTGCTTCTCCCCATCTTTACCCTTTTTCGGAAAACTTTTTAATCCCCCCACCCCTTTTCCCTATCCAGTTTCATCCCCCAACACCTCCCAATCTTTTTTTTCCTTCCAGAATTTTTCCCTTATTCTTAACCCGCCAACAAAAACCTATTTTCCCATTCTTTCTTATTTTCCCCTCCTTTTTCCCTTTTTCCCCTGTTCCTTTTCTTCTTCCCCCCCCCTTTTCCCCTTCCCTTTCTTTTTAAATAGGTTTTCCCCCCCCCTTTTTCCCCCTTTTTTTTTTTTATTTTTTTTTTTCCCAAGGGGTTTAAAAACCCCTTTTTCCACCCTAATTTTTAATACTTTCAATTTTCCCCAATTTTTTTAGCACACCTTTCCTTTTCCCCATTTCCCCCATAAAATCTTTGATTTTATCCTTCCATAGCTCGCCATAATTGTTCCTTTTCCCCTTTCATCTCCGCGATCTCATTAGTCTCCTTTTTATCTTTTCTCTTCCATGTTAAATCATCTTCTATTTCCCCCTCTTTTTTTAATATCTTTCCTCCCCATCCCGTTTTTTTTCTCCACTTCCAAATTTTTAAAACCCCCAAACCTTCCTTCCCCCCTTTTTAAAATCCTTTCCATTCATCTTGTTTTGCTCCTATTTTTTCATTAATTTCTACTTTTTCCTTTACACCTTCTTCCCTTTCCCATTCTTTTATTAATGTTGTTTTTTTCTCTTTTTTTTCCATTCTAATTCTTTCCAGTCCTTTCATTTTCCCTATATTGTTTTTTACCCCCTTTAACCCCCCTTCGCCCCTCTCTTTCTTATCCTTTCTTTCTTTCCTACTTTGTTTCCCAAAATTATCATCTTTCCCCCAGGCCTCTATCTCTTTTCAAAATTCTTTCTTTTTCTCTCCATTCCCCCCCCTTTTCCCAATTTTATCTTCAATTTTTCATTTTTTCGCCCAACTTTTTGTTATTTTCCCAAACTCTTCCTCATTCTCCTTAAATCCTCCTTTTCTATCCCCCCATTCTTATTCAGCTTTTGTCTTCTTTTCCTTTTTAGGTTCTTTCCCTTTTCTTCCCTTTTCCCCCCCCCCCCCTTTTCAAAAAATCCCTTTAAACCCCAAGGGCCCCCCCTTCCTTCCCCAAACCCCCCTTTCTCCCGGGCCCCCGCCTTTTTTTATTTTTTCCTATCCCCTTTTTCCCCCCCTCTAACACCATTCCCATTTATTTAACCCCTTTAAATTTTATAACATTTTCCTCTTTTCGTTTCTTTTTTCGATTCACCCCACCTTTCTCCAACTCGCTCCAATGCAGGAAATTTCCCCAGTGAATTTCCCCATCTTTTTTTTATGGGCCCACTCCCTACACCTACTCTCCCCTACTTCTTTTTTCCCCGTTCACGGTCCCCCGTGTTACCTTTTTACTTTTCCCTTTTAACTCCTTTCCCCTTATCCTTCCACCTTTTTAACTCTCCTCCTCTTTTTCTACACCCCCCCCCACCCCACACCTCCCCCCTTTTTCTCATCTTTCCCCCAAAAATACTGCCACGCTTTAAACACCTGCACCACTCTCTTACCGGAAAAAAGGAAGCCACTTTCTTTTTATAATTTTAAATGGTGGAAAACAAACGCTTTTTTTTAAGCCAGTTATTTCCGTGGGGGGTTTTTAAAGGGGGGGTTATTAAATTAAACCCAAAAATTGAGATTATTATTTTAAAAAATCTTGGCCGTGTCCAAGAAAAATTTGGTGCCTGTGCACCGGTTTTTAATTCTAACGGAAAATTATTTAGTTTCGTTAGGAAACGCATTTTTTCACCCGCGTTTTGGTTTGTTCCCCCCGTTTATACTTTAAATTTATATTTATATTACAGACCTTTTAAAATCTTAAAAAATAGTTTTATTCATTTTCTACAATTTTTCGTGGTACCGAGATTATTTTTTCCCTCGGGGGTTGGGGGCCGGGGGGTTTTGGAGCTCGCGTAGGGCGGAAAGGAGGGGGGTCCTCGATGGACCATCAAAAAAATCAGGCGATGTACACACGCCAATTAGCGGCGAGTTACACGTTGGTTTTAGTGTTTCCTTTGGCGAAAAACACTAGGAATTTAACAAAAAAAAACATTCTAAAAAAATTCGATCGTCCTCGAGGTTCGATCCGAAGAACGAATCTTCAACAATGGGGAAAGTTTTTATTAAAATTTCTTACTATTTTTTTAAATTTAAAAATAAAATATGTATCACAAGAAAAAAAAAATATTTTTGTTTAATTTTACTATAAAGTTAGAAAAATTTAATCCAATATTTCAATTTTTTGTAAAGAATTTTTTTTTAATTTGTGATAAAATTAATCAGAGAATTTTTTTAAATAAATTTTTCATACCGTATTTCAAATTACCATAACTTTTAGGGAAATTTTAAAAAAAATTCTCTCGTACCATTAATTTTTAAAAATTACTTGAAAAAAAGGAAACAGTTACCTGCGGACGACAATTGTTTACACGGCAAGGAACGACAAAAACTGCGGCGACGGATACGCCGCGTCGCGACGCTTCGCGACACGTTAGCGATAACAATCAGCGGCTTTGCCCGAAAGTATTGACGCGAAAGTATTAAAAACATAAAAATTTATTTTATTAAAAAAAGGATATTATAAGTTTTTAAAATTTTTTTAGTTATAATACTTTTTTTTTAATGATTAAAATTTACCGCCCTTTTTTTGCCCTTTTTTAAGCGAACGTGGAGAAAAATGTTTATTTTTTGCGAACAAATGTTATTAAAAAATTTTTGTTATTGGTGCTTGAAAAAAGCGGATTGCTTTGGTCGCTTAAAAGAGGGTTTGATTTGGCGTCTGAAAAAGAGCGGATTAATTTTAATGGTGCTAAAAGACCACACCCATTTTTGGCAAGCTCGATCTTTTTTAAAAAAATTTAATTTGGACGTTCTCCTTACTTCTCTTCGCCCAAAATTACATTCGCAATCTGGTTCTAAGTCGCGAGTTTGGGGAATTTTGTTATTGTTCCTTACATTTATCCCCATAAAAAGAAACAAGAAAATTTAAAGGGTCCGGGGGATCTTGGGGCCAAGTATGGGCCTCCGACCCACCCAACGCCCAGAAACTGCTCGTTAAAGATTTTGTTACAATCCTGGGTTGTGTGGTACCCCCGTTTTGTTGAAAGAACATTTTTCTTTAAAATAGTGGCACTTTTTCTAAAAATCGGGCGATTTTTTTAAAAATTTCCCGCGATCATAGGGTACGCCTTTTGCAGGCTAGAGTCTCGTTGTTATGGAAAATTAAACCGAAAATCGCTCCCCCAAAAGAAGGGCCATGCACCACCACCCCCCGAAAAAAGAAAGAGTTCAATTGTCAATCCTTCGGTGTCGGGGCCCTGGTGGGTTTTCCCGTTTTTGAGTCAAATTAAGCCGCAGGTCCACCGGGGGGTGCTTTTCCCGTAAATTCCTTTAAGTTTCAGCTTTGCAAAAATTTTTCCCCGGGAAACCCCAAAAAGCTTGGTTTCCCGGAAGCGCCCCCCGGCACGGAGGAATTTCGGCGGATCGCAGCGGGCATGTTAGGGTTTAGAACTGGGGCGGTATTGATCGCCTTCGAACCTCTAATTTTCTTTCTTAATAAAAAACATTTTTTGCAAATGTTTCGTTTGCCCGTTTGCGAGATCCAAAAAATTTTCACCTAAAACGTCGCAATACAAATGCCCCCCCTGTCCCTTTAATCTACCCGGGGTTTTCCGAAAACCAACAAAATAGAACCGAGGTCCTATTCCATTTTTCCCACTTTCCCCGCAGTATTCGGCAAGTAGCCTTTTTAAAGCACTCTAATTTGTTAAAAGAAAAAGTACCGGCCCCCGACTCGCATCAGAAAAGCACCGCGACGGGAAATATTATTTGGGCCCCCCCCCTCGCAAAGTAAGCCCCCCGGGGGTAGGACGCCCACATACGCCAGTTAAAACCCGGGGGGGAAACCCGACGGTGTGCAAAAGATTAAATACGAGCTTTTTAAACCGCAACAACTTTAATAACGCTATTGGACGGGAAATTTCCCCCCCGCGGCTGCTGGCACCGACTTCCCCCTCCAATAAATTTCTCTTTTAAAAGGTTTTTAAAGTGTACTCATTCCGTTTAGGGGGGCCTCGGATGGCCCCGATCGTTTTTTTTTCGTCATACCCCCCCCGGGCCCGGGGGGGGTAATTGCGCGCCTGTCCCCTTCCCTTGGATGGGGGTAGCCGTTTTCAGGCCCTCTCCGGAAGAACCGATTCCCTTTCCCCTTTACACCATGGTAGGCGCAAAAACTTAACTCGACATTTGTAAGGCAAAATTTTGAAAGATGCGCGCCGGTCTAGGACCGTGCGATCACCCACAAAGTTATTCAGACCCAAAATAAACGGTGGAGGGAAGGGCGAGCCGCCCGCCAGTTTGGGTTTTGATCTAAAAAAAAGCGTCCCTTCAATAGGGTGGGGGCTTGTTTGCAGTTTAGCTCAAAAATTACCACAGTTATCAAGAAAATGTGGGTACAATCTAAGAACCATAACTGATTTAATGACCCTTTGCGGTTTCCCCCAATTCGGCATGCAGAGCATGCAGGCTTAATTTTTGAGACAAGCATTGACTACTGCAGGATAAACCGGGGAGCTTCGTGTCGGTTATCGAAGGGGGGGAAAAAACTCGCGAGCGACCCCAAAGACTCGTCGCTAGCTTTTTTTTCGCGGGGCGCGCGCTTTCGAGCGAAAAACACGGCGCGGCCACCCGCTCGAGTGCCATTTTTTTGCCGCCGGGTTTTGCTCAGCCGGCGGCGACACTCTGCTGTGTTTAACGCATTATGTAAAGGTACGAGGAACGACGGAGGCCCCGGTGAGAAACCCCCCCCGACCCCCCCCGCCCTCTTCATCCTTCCCTCTCCTTTAAAAAATCCACAAGATCAAAAATGGGGTTTTTTCTTTCTCCAAATGTTATGATGCGCGGTCTAGAACCGGCGCGATTCCCCTGACGTAGTCGACTTTGGCATGCTAGAAGTCGAGGACGTTTGTCGGTCGAGGGTTTAAAAGACAGCCCAAAATAAGATTTTGTACGGGTAAAAAGCGGGGGGAAAAGAAAATCTTCCCGCAAACCGACCCGTGGTGATGTGGGGTAAGCGCACGATTCCGCGCTGCGTACAAACGAGAGGGAACCGGGGGCCCAACACACTGGGGCCCGGGCGGCCACAAAAGAGCCTTTCGGTCTTGCGACACCCACTCGTGGCAATGTGTGTCCCGTAAATAAAAAGTGGGGTTTAATTTTTGGGGGCTTTCAGGCGAACGAAAAGAGCCGCACCTTAATCCCCGGCGAAGAGGAATACGAGACGAGCGAAGTAACGTACGTTTCGCGGACACGCAACTCAAGCATAAAGGTTGGGCGGGGCGGGGGTTCTGCGACATCGTATTTATTTATTATTGGGGGGTTTCCAAATCAAAACTTTTTAATTTTAAAGTTTCTCCGTGTCAGAGCGCGACTCGAAAAAAACCTTCTCGACCCGTCGGGCGATCTTCGTTTGTCAACGCGAGAGCGGACAGTACAATTTTAAACTCTCAACCCTTAAGTCCCAACCGACCGGCCAAGCGGTCGGCGACGGACGGAGAGGGGTTTTCGAAACACCGGGAGTGGCGAGAGCCCGAGAAAGTCTTTTTACGACTCTGGGAACGCTGGACTCGTTCGACGCGCCGAGCGCAGTATCTTTATAGAACCCAAAACCGGCCGGCCAGGCGGTCGGGACGCACGGTCCTACGCACGGCCGTATGCGAGCGCGAGCGCCGAAAAGGCGCTTTTCAACGAGACTTTCCGCAAAGAGCGAACGATCAAAAAAAGTCCTATTGCGAAAAAAATATTACACGATAGCCGATGGGGGGTCAAAAAACGATAATTAGCATTAAAAGAGGAAAAAAAAGAAATGGGGGGACAAGGGGTTTTAAAGCCCCGACGGTACCCCCGGGGCCCGGGAGGCACCCCCGGGCCGGGGGCACTCCGGGTCGGGCGGCACCCGGGGCCCGGGCGACCCCTCCGGGGAACCACGGCCGCCCGGCGCCCCCCCTCCGGGGGGGAAACCCCGGGAAACCAGGCCCGAGGGGGGAAACCCCGGGCGGGCACCCCCCGGGGCCGGGGCCCCCCACCCCCCGGGCGGCACCTGGGGCCCCGGGCGACACCTCGGGAACCAGGGCCCCGGAAAGGGGGCACCCCGGGGCCCGGGCGACACCTCCGGGAACCCAACGGCCCCGGCAAACCCCGGGACGGGCGGCCCCTCCGGACGACGAATGATCTCTCAAGTCAGACGACCCCCGGCGGTACCTCCGGAACACTTAAGCGATTTAGGGGCCCCGCAAAAAGGGAGAGCTACGTAAAAATTTTCGGACGGAAAGTTACTACATTGGGCCCGCCGGGGACATGAGGGCGCGTCGATTCCCAAACTCGAAACGTGTCTCAAAAACCCACGTGCGGATAATTTTTTGGTTTTATTCGGATGATAGCACACGAGCTGCGGTTGACCGCGATTAGGGGACGGAACACTCGCCCGATGCGAAATCACGCGCGGGGAAACCCGAGACGGTGTTAGGGGCCGGGATTATAGTGCGGCACCACATAACGGCGGCGTCAATTGGGGACGGACGGCACCTGGGGGAGGGGCGACACCCCCGGACCCCCCAAATGATTTACCAAGTCCGTCGCCCGCCGGCGGGTCCCTCGGGGCACTTGAGGCGAGTAGCCCGCTAGGGAGATAAGTTACGATACGAAATACTTTTCGGAAAAAGGTTTCGACTTTTGCGCCGCACGCCCGCGCGACAGATTTTAATATTGTAATTCCCGGCTACCACTCGCGGAGCACAATCTTCGAGATTCAGGGACGATACTGGCGAATGAGGAGGATGCCGTAAGCGAACCCGGAGTGTTTGCAGAATAAATTTCCCGGCGCCCCTTTTTAAATTTAATCTTTTTGCCGCCTTTAGGGTACAAGCGAGAATCGGAACAGGGCAATTTCGCTGGGGCGTTGCTTCGCCGGCGAGCGAGAAATTTTTCCGGGCCCATAGCGGGGTTTTTTCCCTTTGATTAGCGGGGCACCCGGCGGAACGCGCCGCCCGTAACCCAATACGATCGCGGCGTGTTGCTTTTTTTGGCGGGGGAAACCCCGGGGCACGCGCCGTCGTAAAACCCCCTTTCATCGGGGGGGAAATCCCCCCGGCCCCCTCCGGGGGGTTGCTTTGTTGGGGGGGACACCCTCCGGCCCCAAACCCGCTTTTCCAAGTTGCCGCGGCGTTTTGCTTCGCCGGGCGAGCGCAAAATTCTTCCCCCAAAGTTCCCGCGGCGTGTTGCTTTCGCCGGGCAGCGAAAAAAATTTTCCAAGTCCGTTCGCGGGCGTTTTGGGGGCTTTGCCGGGCGAGGAGAAATTTTCAAAATTTCCGTCGCGGCGTGTTGCTTTCGCCCGGGAGGGGAGAATTCTTCCAATGGGGGATTGGGGGGGGTTTTTCCCTTTCGCCGGGAGCGAAAAATTCCCAAGTCCGTTCGGGTTTGTTCTTTCGCCGGGAGCGGAAATTTTTCCAAGTCCGTTCGCGGGGTGTTGTTTTCGGGGGGCGGCGAGAAATTTTCCCAAGTCCTTTCGCGGCGTGTGCTTTCCCCGGCGAGGGAAAAATTTTTCCCAAGTTTTCCGTTGGGGGTGTTGTTTCGCCGGCGAGCGAGAAAATTTCCAAGCCCGTTCGGGCCCGTGGTTGCTTCGCCGTCGAACGTTGGGGGTTGTCTAACCCGCAAAAAACAATCCCCAACCCGGGGGCTGGTTCAACAGTGCGGGTTTGGTACTGCTCTACCGAGTACAACCCCCCGCCAGGTCCAAAGTCGTCTACGCGTTTCCGATCTCGAATCGAACTTGCAAAACCCCATGATCGCCCGTTGGGCGCCGTCCCGTCTGCGGGGGACCCCGCGACGGGCGAGGCCGTAGGGAAACCCCGGGCTGGCGAGACCGGCCCAGGACCGGCCCTATAGGTACAGTTTGAGCCTTTTCGATCACGAGATCCTAGAATATCATTGCCCCCTTCGACTAGAGGGGGATAGGGCCCTTAGAGGCGTTCAGGAAACCCACGGAGGGTGCTTCGCACCCGGCCCGCTCGCCCGAGTGGTAAACCCAAATTTTCCGAACCTGGGGTTTTCCTCTGTATGAGCAGGATTACTATCGCAATGATAGTCATCAGTGGGAAAACTAACCTGCTCCGACGGTCTAAACCCAGCTCACGCCCCGTTGGGGGGGAAACAACCCGACGTTTGGCGAATTTGCTTCGCAATTAGGAAGAGCCGACATCAAAAGGATAAAAAAGCGACGTCGCTTAAACGCTTGGCCGCCAAAGCCATTATCCTGTGGAAACTTTTTGACCCCCTTTTGCTGAAAACTCTTCAAGCCAAAAGGATATAGGCCGTGCTTTCGCAGTCTCTATGCGTATAAACATGAATAAGCCAGCTTTTCCCCCTTTTTGTTTTACGCGGGTTTTCTGTCCCGTGAGTGGCCTTGGACACCTGCTATTCTTGGAAGATGTCCCGCCCCAGTCAAACTCCCCACGGCAGTGTCCCGAATCGGATCACGGGGGGAGTATTAAAACGGCGTCGCCGAGGCCTCAGCCACTCGACCGCTTGGCTCTAAAAAACCCGTGACCCCCGGGGCGCGAAGCCTGGGACGCGTCCGCCTAAACCAAAGTAAGAAGGGGGAAACGATGAAAGTAGTGGTTTTCCCCGGCGATGTTGCCTCTCCTACTTTGCTACCCCTCTATGTCCCTTACGTCCCAGAAGGGTCAAGCTAAAGGGGTTTCTTTCCCCGAAATTTTTCCCAAAGCCCTTTCCCTTGGCAGTGGTTTCGCTAGACAGTAGATAGGGACAGTGGGAATCTGTTAATCATATGGCGTCCTAAAGATGACGAGGCATTGGTACCTTAAGAGAGTCATGGTTACGACCGCCCCGGGGGGTTTGGGGCGGTTGCCCCCCAGAAAAGCGCCCCCAGCGGTGCGGGCGGACATGGGGTACTCCTTCCGTAAAAATGGGGGATCCACCCCTGGGATTTCCCCTTAAGGCAATACAGGGCGTTTTACGTCGCCGGGAAAAGAGACCTTAGACGTAGGGGCGCGGTTTCCCCAAAGAACACAATTGATTGGGAAAATAGGTTGGTTTTGCGTCAATGGAGCGATCCCCCCTTTCCTACTCTTTTTATTGTCCCGTGGGACCCCCCAGGTGAAAGGCCCGATCAGCATGCCAAACATATTTACGTCCAACCGTCAAGGATGGGTGGGATCCCCAGGGGGGCTTCCAAATGTTGGGGAATGCGTACACAAAAAATTTCCCACGGCCACACACTGGCCAGGGCCCTAGTTTCCCACGCCCCGTGAGAGTCCGCCCCAAATTTGGTGGGGCCCCTAGCCTCCCGGTGGGGCTCCCTCCCTCCCTCCTACCGGGTTTTTAGTTAAGTCGCAGTATGACAGCTTCAGCATGCCTGGAAACCCGAAGTGCATTTCAGCGCCAGATCAGTGACCGGCCACGCACGCCACCATCAGCAACCCGACAACTTAGACGGGTCACCGTGCGTACCCGCTTTTAGGCTACGTTTTGCCGATCGCCGCTACGTGGGGCCGGACGCTTTCCCCAGAACCCGGGGATCGCTTTACCCTTTCCACTTCTTTTTGGGTAAACTGTGATCGGTCCCCTTTTACCGCGTTTGCTTGAATTTTTCCGTTAAATTTCAGAAAACTGGGCGGGAAATCACATTGCGCAAACACCCGCGGGGGGCATGAATGCTTTGTTTTAATTAGAAGTCGGATTCCCCTACCCGTCCCCATTTTAGCTGAGGTGAATGGGGCCGAAGAGGAGGCCCACGACGGCTCGCGCCGCCACGGAAGCCTGCGGAAAGGGAAGACCCGCGGGGAGGCCCAAGGACGGGCCCGAGTCGGACCCCGGGACCGGCGGAAAAACCCCAAACCCGTTCCCCTCCCGGGCCCCCGGCAGTCAGCCAGACCCGTTCCCGACCAAGCCCACACCCCCCCCGCCCTCAGAGCCAATCCTTTTTCCGAAAACGGATCCAATTTGCGATTTCCCTTTTCCTAATTTTTTTTCGACTAGAGGCTTTTCCCTTGGAGACCTGCTGGGATAGGGTACGAACCGGCGGACACCCCACGGGCCCCTTCGGATTTCAAGGTCCGAGGGGAAGAGGGGACCGCCGCAAAGCGGGCTCTTGGGTTTCCAAACCCTACCCCTGCTGGGGGTTTTTCCGGGGAAAAATTCCAAAAAACGCTTACAAAAAGAAAACTTTCCCCGGATCTCCCGACGGCGTCTCCAGGTCATTTTGGGTTTCCCCCCGAGAAACTTTTACGGGGCCCCACCCGAATTGTATGCGGTTCCGTCGGGCCCGGAAATAGGGGAACCGGACCCTTCCCCCCGACGGGCGTTGTTTTTTCGTTATAATTTTTTATTATTATTTCGCATCGAGAAATTTTGTAGCCGTCATTGACATGGATTTTTCTAGGGTTTGGATCGATGATCGGGTGCAAGGGTTGTTTCACACGAAACCTTCTCCACGTAGTCTCCAGGGCCCGCGGGAGTTTTTCTACTCCCAAAAAGATCGACCGCGGGGGCCCCAGGCAGGTCGCGCCCAGACCTTCTGCGTCACCTCGCGACCCCCTACTCGTCGGGGCTGGACGACGAGAGAAGACAACGCCCGCTCCGGTTCCCGCCCCATTTCCCGGACGCAGGTATAGGTCGACGTTCACGCCACCATTTCGGGAGTTGCTTCGGCAGGTGATTTGTTACACACCCTTAGGGATTCGATTTCCCCTGGCCCCCGTCCGTGTCTTAAGAACCCAAAGCCTTTCATGGGGTCCAGAGCGTCGAGTTGGGCCCCTTTAAACTCTGCGTTTGGTTTATCCCACAGCGCCAGTTCTGCTTCCCAAAAAGGCCCACTTGGCACTCACCCGAAGTGTCGGGTTTCATAATTAAAGAAACCCCAGAGATCTCACCCTTTTAATTTTGGAGAATGGGTTTGAGGTCGTTTGGGCCCAAGGCCTCTAATCATTTTTTTTCCCAGAGAGACTCGGGCGCGTTCCGGCGGAAGGGCCGGGCCAGCTACCTGGGGGAAAACTGGAAAGGGGGAACCAGCTATAAGGTTCGTTTGCTTTCGCCCCTATACCCAGTTCCGACGATCGTTTGCACGCAGAATCGTACGGACCCCATCAGGGTTTCCCTGACTTCGTCCTGACAGGCATATTTCACCATTTTTTGGGGGCCCAACGTGTACGCTCGGGGTGCCTCTTCTCGCGATGGAACGAGAGCCGGGAGTGCGAGGCCGATCCGAGGGCCATCCTTAGGTCGAGGGCCCCGGGCCCCGACCTTACTTTTTTACCCCTTTTAGGTCTCGCGAAAAGCCCAATGATCGCGTCATGTTAACCCCTTTGGTCCGTTTTTAAGCGGGTCCTAAGAGTACCCAAAGCAGTAGCGTCCCCGACCGGTATGGTTTTTCCCGCGAGCCGGGGAGACGTTGAGGCCGTCAAAGGGTAGTACTGAACCAACAGCGGGCGGGACGGGACGGCGCAAAGTCCGTAACCTCCGAGTCCCGGGCGCGCGTTTGCGACGGTCTGGGCGCACGGAATAGGGGGCCTGATCCCTTGGCGTACCGCCGAGCACCCGGCCCGGGGGCCCCGGGGGTTTTTGTCGCGGCCGTTTACCGGCCGACGCGACAGACACCGCCCCCGGGGCCCGTAGACCGACACCCAGCGGGTGCGACGTTCTATTTGGGGGAGAAGTGCACGACGACGAGCGCGGACATGGCGCACGGTAGCGTGCCCGCGGCGACGCAAGGATCCGCGGGACATCGCCGACCGACGCGAAGCCAGGGGCCGTGGATGAATCTCCCGTTGATCTTTGGGTTTCTTAGGTTCCCCTAAAAGGGGTTCACGAAATCTTGAACTTCTTTCAAAGTTTTTAATTTTCCCCTAAAGGTATTGTTCGTATCGGTCGTGGTCGTTTTTAAACCTTTAGATGGATTTTACCCCCCATAGAGCTCACTCAAAAGCAACCCGACTTAAGGAGAGACCCTCCCGAGGCGCGCCCGGTCGCTAGGGGCCCCTGGCCCCCTAAGGGAAGTGGCCCCATTCAAGAGGGATTTGGGGCGACGCGGCACCTCGGGAAAAAGCGGATCCTCCCAAACACAATTTCCCGCGGGGAACCGGGGGTTTCGGTGCGGGGTCTTTTGTTCGCTCCCCGTACTAGGAAAACCGGGTTTGTTTTTTTTTCCCCGCTTAAAAATAGTTAAATTCAGCGGGTAATTGGGCCTCTGAGGTCTCCCCTAGTGAGTTTTGTAGCCGTTCCCTCCCCGCGTCGTATCGTCGTCTTCCTTATAATATAATTAAAGAGGGGAGAGAGAAGCGTGAACGAGAGGCAGCAGCGGCCCCAGACACGAAATACGGGGAAAGAAGGAAATCGGGGGGGCGTAACCGCCCACCATCGTTGGTGTAATGGAGACGATAATCGCGGGGTTCGAGTTCTCGGTTCCCCTTTCTTTTTTACAAAATTTCGGGCGGAATGTTTTGACGAGTAAGGGACGCGGGGGCCCCGGCCCCTTTTTTTCGTTTTACAAAAATTTGTGGATCGGACACGCGGTCGGCTCGCGATTAAAAACCCCTTTCTCGTAAAGAGGTAAAGGATTACGAATGCTCCTCCCCCGGACGGGACGCGCCGTATTTCTCCGTAATCCCTTTATGGTGGGGGCAAGGGCGCCTTGGATAAGACGGGAGCGCTATCGACCGGAGAGCGGACAGAGGCGAGAGCAGTGGTCAGTCTGTGTGATGTACGGAGGGGAGAGACGGTGAGACAAGCGTACCATTTCGGGGAAAACGACCCCCGCCCGCTTGGGGAAAGCGGGCCTTCACCGTCCGCCCCTTTTTTTTGGCCGTTTTTGCCCCCTTCGCCCCGTTTACTTTTAAACCCATTTCTCCCCGGCTCCGCGTAAAACACGATTTGGGTACACAAACAAGCTCCCCCTCTTAATTCGCGCATTTTCTGGGCGCGCGTTTGCCCCGTTTTTTCACGTTGTGCGCTTTTCCCCCTCATTTATTATTTTTGGGGTTTTATTTTGACGAGCCGGGTTTCACCCCGGCGGCGGCGCGGACAGACACCTCGGGCGAACGTCCAAAGATCGTCGTACGCCCCTTGTAGCTTGCACAGGCAAGGGGACGCGGCGCCTTCTCTGGGCGCCCCCGTGTGGCCGTGCGCGCTTTTCGGGCGCAACGTTTGGGCTAAACCCCCCAGCCCCGGGGTGGCGGGAATGATCCCGGGGCCGCAATGTCGTTCGAAAAGTCGATGTTCATGTGCCCGCAGTTTACAAGTGACGCGCAATTTGCGCGTTTCATCGACCCCCGAGCCAAATATACCGTTGGGGGAATCGTTCAAAATTTGCGTTCGCGGGGAAAAAACGCGCTTCTCGTTCAACCATGTGGTTCTTTTCTGGACGAGAGAGAGAGGAGAGAATAATCGTGGGGCTCTTTTATCAGCGTCCGCGGGTCCAAGGACGCGGCGGACCGCCCCCTCCGTAGGAAGGCTACGGCACAAAGAAGAGTGTGGTTTCTGTTTGGGCGTCTCTCCCGCAAAGGGAGAGCCGGGGCGGAAGCTCTTTTGAAGAAAAGTGGACCGACACAGTTGACAGATTTGGGCGTATATCGATCCCCTTTCTTTTGTTTTAATTATTATAATAAATATGGGGGGGCCTCTCGCGGCATCGCGGGTCGCACACCGTGTGTTTGGCAGCGACCGCTGCCCCGCGCAACGGGGAGGGCGCGCGTCGACGAACGTCGGGGTGTGCAACACCGGGGGGCATAGGTTTCCCCGGTTCCGCTCAAAAGCCGAACGACGTCGTGGTGTGTGTGGCCGGAGAATGGCCAACCGAGGTGATGCGAAGCGTTCGTCCGAATCGTCGTCGCACGCGGGCGCGCTGCTTGTTTCCCCCAAAATTTCGGTAGAGGGCCGGGGCGGCGCCGTCGTTTACAAAAAAACAACAAATTCCGTAAATCGTTATTTTTTTTTTCTGAAAAGGGGTTTCAGGGTAAATTTAGGCCGACTGTGCGAGCGGGGCGTCTCTCCCAAAAGAGAAGAACTTCGACGAGGCAGGACCCCGGGAAAAAGAATGATCCTTTTCCCCAGGTTCACCTAGGAAACCTTGTTTCGAATTTTCTTCCTCTAAATGATCAAAATTTGGTCATTTCCGGCCCCATCGGCAGCCCAGGACATTGCGCGCACCAGTCCGAAGACCTCACTAAATCATTCAAACGGTAGTAGCGAGGGCGGTGGTAAAAGGGCAGGGGGTAATCAACGCGGGGTTTTGACTCGCGCTTACTGGAATTCCCCGTTTTGGGGAAAAATTTCAAACCCCCTCCCTAGACGAAGGAGGGTTTAGCGGGTTACCCCGGGCCTTTTGGCCAGGGAAACCCCCGTGTTCTTTGTTTTGCGCGGTGCGGGCCCCGAAAATCTAAAAGGGGATCACGACCGTTATTGCTCAAAACCGTGCGGCTAGAAGGCGCCGTCCCTCTAAGAAGATTTGTTTGATTTGGTAGTAAAAAAAACCCCCCCCGCGAAGCCGGGGGGGCCCTTTGCAATACCTAAGGTACGCTTTTTTAGAGGGGTAGGTTCGTTCGTTATCGGAATTAACCCGACAAATGCTCCCCCAACTAAGAACGGCCATGCACCACCCCCCCACCGAATCAAAAAAGAGCTTCAAATTGTCAATCCTTCCGGTGTCGGGCCCGGTGGGTTTTCCCCGGGTTTATAAAAATTTAAACCGCAGGTAAATCCGGTGGTGCCCTTCCGTCAATCCTTAAGTTTCAGCTTTGCAACCATACTTCCCCCGGAACCCAAAAAACTTTGGTTTTTCCCGGAAACGCCCGCCGAGTCATCGGGGGAACTTCGGGGATCGCTAGGGATTTATGGTTTGAAATAGGGCGGGATTTATCGCCTTCGAACCTCAATTTGTTTTGATAATGAAAAAAATTTTTGGCAAAGCTTTCGCTTCTGTCGTTTGCGACGATCCAAGAATTACCTCTAAGTCCATAGAATGCCCCAAAACTGTCCCATTAATCATTTCCTCGGGGGTTTCCCAAAAACCCAAAAAAAATAGAACCCAGGGTCCTATTCCATTATTCCAGGGAGCATATTAGGCGAAAGGTAGCCTGCTTTTGCACTCTATTTGTTCAAAGTAAAGACCGGCCCCCATGACACAAGAAAAAGCACCCGAGGGTTTAGTTGGGCCGCCCCTCGCGGGGCTAAGCCCACCGGTGGAGTCCCACATCACGCCAGTTAAAACCGCGAGCGGGGAACCCACGGTGTGCGACACAGATTCAAATCGACTTTTTAACCGAAAACTTTTAAAACGTATTGGAGCTGGAATTACCGCGGCTGTGGCACCCGAATTTCCCCCAAAAGGTCCTCGTTAAAAGGGTTTTTAAAAAATGCTCATTCCGATTCGGGGGCCCGGGTAGTCCCGATCGGTTTTTTTTTGTCATACCTCCCCGTGGGGAGTGGGTAATTTGGCGCCTGGGCCTCCTTTGGGTGTGGTAGCCGTTCCAGGCCCTTCCGGAACGGGAAACCCTGATTCCCCGTTACCCGTTCCCCACGGAGGAACTTCGGGGATGAGTGGCATGTTTTTGGTTGAAAATAGGGGGTATTGATCGCCTTTGAAAACCCCTAACTTCGTTTTGATTTAAAATGAGGGAGAGAAGAGAGCGTTTCGGAAGTGAGTGAGATAGCGTGTATGAGAGTAAATTTGGTTGGGGAGATCCGAAATTCCCTTTTTGGAGACGAAAAAATTTTAAGAGTGCGGTGGGAAATACGGACATTTTGGGAGAAATGAGGAAAAGATGTGAAAATGTTTTGGCAAAAAAAGAGAGGGAAAACAGGGGAAAAAATGGGAGTGATGCGTCAAGGGTCGGGATTTGCCCACGGCGGAAGTGGAATGATCTATGCGAGCGGGTGAGTGCGAAAAAAATTGAAAAGAGCGTGATTTTAAAAAAACAGGAAGTTTAATGGAAAACGAGTGAAAACGAAAAGGAAGATTTTTGCGGTAAAATGGAAGCGGATGATGCAAGTGCGAGTGTGACAAGTGAGGAAAATAAAGGAGAGAAAGATTTTAAACTGTGAGCAATCAGGGAAAGTGCGTTGAAAACGGGGTGAGGGGAAAAGGGGAATGGAGGTGTAGCGATTTAGGAGAGCGAGAGTGAGTTTTAAAAAAATAAAAGGTGTCGCAGTTTTTAAAAATGCTGGCCAAAGGTTTAGCTGCCTCGCAAGTAGGCCCAAAGATCATTTGAGAGGGCGAATGAATGGCGAGTAAAGGGTTTAAAGAGAGGGAAAAGTTAAAAAGGGGCTTTAAAGGGCGAGGGTGAGAGGTATTATGGAACGTGTGCGTGTTGTGAGTGGAATGGAAAAAAGATGCAACCTGCGGAAATGTGATATTTGAAGTTACGAGTGCAATAAGAAATGTGCTCGTAGTGTCGGAGAGTGTTTGGGCATTTGGGAAACTTTTGGGGGAATTGAAAAGTTTTTCAGTGTGTGAGGGGCCAAAGTGTTCGCATTTGGCACATGATGCGGCAATGCACCGAAAGGAAAGCTGTGCCAAAAATGCGGATGTGTAGGAACATGAGGAGATTGTAAAAAGGGAAAATGTTTGTAGAAAATGTAAGCTGAAAGGGAGCAAAGTGACACCGGTTTTGTCCGAAAGGGGTCCGGAAAACGTGAGGGGTTTGAAAGAGAGAAAGCGAGAAAAAGACGAATGAAGGGCGTGAATGTGGTGCAGTAAAAATGCCAGAGAGGTTGCGGTTTTGGTGACTGGGTGAGAGAGCGGAACGTGAGTGAGGTAGCACTCTGCAAAAACCCTATGAAAGGCAAGGGGGTGTGGGGGCTTGCCATAGGTATGGATGTGATGGTGGAAAGTGGGACGTGAAAGCAGCAGTGGTGGTAAATACTCAGGGGGAGTGAGTGCGTGAGAGAGTGTACGAAAAAGCTTGGGGTGAGTGTGGGTTTTTTAAGGGGGGCTTTGGGCGAAAGTATGTGGTTTTTCCATGTTTGCCAGTATGAAGTGTATCGAGCCGTACTTGGGGACATGGGAAAAAGGGATGTGAGACGGCCGGGAGAAAGCGTTGGATAGGTATGGGTGCGAATGCCCCTTCCCCGTGGTTTTCAAAAGGTGGGGGGAGAGAGAGGAAACGCGTGGTAGAGGATTTAGGAATGGATGATTTCGAGCGGGGAATGTTTTTGAAGGCCAAGCGGTTTACTCGTTCAGCGGGCCCAAAGGGGGGGAGTGACATCGATTTAAATTCGTGAACGGGTGAAATGGAGGGTGCCGGTAGAGTGGGAAGTAAAGCCGAGGGAGGGGAGTGACCATAAGTATTTTAAAACGGAGGGGCACAGAGAGAATGTAGGTAGAAAGAGGGATGGGTTTTGAGGGGTGCAAGGACGTAGATGGGGGAAGGATATAGTGTGATATGCGAAGGGGTGCGTTTAAAGGGTGCAGCAGCGCCATGACCCAAACGGATGGCAGAGTGTGTAGACGAAATGTGAAATGGACCATAGTGCAATGACGAGGGGAAGAGGTGGAAATTGGGTATGTAGGAGTTGTGTGGGGGACGGATGGTTTTGGAAAAAAAAGAAAAAAAGGCGTGGAAGGAGCGACTGCCTACCGCGTGGAGAAAGGGAATGGAAGCCCGGTGGGAAAAAAGAATGAGAAAATAAGATTTTTGGGGGGGGTATAAAAGGGGGAAAAGCGAAGAGTGAAAGAGGAAAATTGGAAGCGTTTTTGTGCGTGCTGGGAAGGGGATCCAGGAGCGATATATAAGGTGTGCAGGGGGGAAACTGATAGGGTAAGTTAAGGGCATAAAAGGGGGATAGATGACAGTACATGGAAAAAAAAGGCGGAGAGCTAAGAAGAATTCTTCCCGGGAGCAAGGGCGAAAGGGCGTAGACGCCAGGGGAGAGTGAGGGAGGGAAAAAAAGCAGTTTGAATGGAGGAATGGGGTTTGGGAGGGGAAAACGATGAAAGTGGGTAAGGCACCTGGTTGGTGGGGGGGTGAGGCGGGGGATTGGGGCGGCGATTTGGGGGGCTGTCCCGGTATGGATGAAAAAAAAGTATAAAGTAGTCTGAATACAGGTGTTTCCCCCGGGTGGAAAAATGCGCGGGGGGATTAGTGTTTTTTGAAATTCCGATAAAATAGGTCGGACCCGGGGTTTTTTTGGCCCATTTGACTGCTGTCGTGGGGGAAAAAGGTTGGGCGAAAAGATGGTTTGGGAAGACTGAGCGAACGATGGGTGGAAGAATGTGGACGCCAAGTAGGGTTTGTAAGGAATGGTCGACCCAGGAGCTGGAATCGAGTGATGCTGGGGGAAGGGTCGGAGAGAAGAGTGTTAGGAGTGTTCGTGGATTCAAAGGAGCTTTTAAACCCAGAGGGGGAAGTGTGTCGAGAAATTGCGTGAGGTTGAATGGGAAGAAATTGAATTATGGAAGAGCTATTTTTGCGGGGGCGGTTGCTGGGGTGGGGACCAGTGGGAAAAACGTAAAGGTGGCTGCCGCAGGGGTCCATTGGCCATTTATATGGAACCTAATGATGGATGAATGTTTGGGGGGGCGCGGAAGTGAATGAAAGTGGTTGGTAGCGGTGATTGTTTTTGGTCTTTGGAAAGGGCAGGCCCAGCGGAGTTGGGGAGAAAGGGATAAGTGATGAGAATGGTGTGGGGTGGGGGGGAAAGAGGGGGTGTGTTTAGAAAAGACTGTGATGAGTTGATGAAAGGAGTATGGGGGACGGGCTCCCAATGACGGGGAAAGATAGAGCGGAGGTAGCAAGGAACGTGAAAAAATTTGGGTGTTTGTGTGAGTAAAAGATGAAAACAGGTTGCATTGGAGGTCTGAGAAAGAAAAGTAGAATGTGGGGGGAAAATTTTAAAACGGTGTTGAATGAGTGGGGTTTTGGGAAAGAAAGCGGACTGGTTTTATAAAAGGGCGTTTATGTCGTGGGTTTTATGTATGGGGGAGTGTATGGTAGGAGTGATGGATTTTTAATATGCGAGGAGCTCATAAATAGGTGCCCGCGAGGGTGTGAGTGCGTGTCGAAGAGTAGAAAAGGTCTCCCCGGCGGCCATGCAAGTCCTTTTTGGGTGGCTTGCCGTGGGACCGGGTGCGTGAGGGGGAGGAGTGTTTTTAAGGGGGGGGAAAGGGAATTAGTTGAGTGAGTAGATGTGTGAATGAAGTGACTTGCGTGAGAGGGTGTGGGAAAGGGGTATGGAATTGGTGAGTGAAAGGCGTATGAGATGGGCAGAATAGATGGGAAAAAGTGCGAGAAAGGAAAGGAGTTGATTATAAGAATGTAAGGTTCGGGGGTGAGTCCGAAGTTTAGAAGCTTTAGTGGGGTATATCCGACAGGGATGGGAAATTTTAAGAATTCCCGTATAAGGTGGTCTGTCTGAGGTGGAGTGGTGGGAGGGAGAAGAGAAAAAAAGCATGTGTTGGTGAGGTCCTGTATGGGGATGTGAGGAACCTGAGTGAGTGGGGGGTGTGTGCGAGAGAAAGGGCCCGTGGGTGGGTCATGTTGGAAGTAAAAGGAAAAGGATGAAAGTGTTGGTGGATGCAAATTTTATTTTAGAGAAGGGGGGCGATGTGAAAAGGGGGATAAGAGAAGCCAGTTCCCCAGGGAAAAAAAAAGGGCCCACCACTGCCTGGGAGGGTAGGTCGAAAGGGGGGAGTGGTCTCGGCCCCCCCCGAAAAGTTTTCCCAACCAGTGATTTGATGGGTACCAAGGGAGTGGGTTGCAGAGGGATTGTCCCTGTCCCGGCAATTGAGGTCGGACTCGTGGGGGTAGGGTTTTGAAGCCGCATGTGGTTAGGGGGGTTCGGGCCCCGAGGGTGAGAGCGTATTGCCCCGGGGACCCGTCCGCACAGCTGGGAGAGCGTTGGCAGGCGCTCGCCCCCAACGGGGGTTGCCAAAGGTCTACAAAAATCGGGGGCCTATGGTAGTTTGGCCTGCGGAACGAGCTGATTGGGCTTATCCAATTCCGCACCCCAGGGGGTCGGTGATTAAGCCTCTGGCAGGTCCGCACGTTAATAACCCCGGACATTGTCCTATCTACTTTCCCCGGGGGCTATTGACGATTCGACGTAGTAGGGAGGGCGCACCGGGGCCCGAGGTCCCCTTTCAAGCCAGGGTGGGAGGATGGTTGGGGTGATGGCCGCGGGGGGGGTTTAAATGCCGCCGCAAAACGATCCCCGGGGCACCTGGCGAAACCCCTTTTTGGGGGGATTAAACGCCTTCCCCAGGGATGGAGGCTTGCCCGAGTGGACATTTTTTCGCCCTATCGGGGAAACATGGAAAGAACAAAAATCAAAAAAAACAAAAAACTTGGTGATACTTTGGGAACGACTAAAAGTGGCACGAAAGTAACGAAACTCTGAACGCCCAAAAAAAAAGAGAAAAGAAAATTTCTGTTGCGCGAAGGGGTCTTAAGTAGATCACCACCTCCCTTTGGGTAGTACCCCCAAAAAAACATGAAGAGAGCAAAAAGGGAAAACAAGGTGGTGATTCTGAAAATGAGAAGGTGGAATGAAAGATTAGAACGAGAAAGGGAAATGAAAATAGAGGAAATGATGGAGACAAAAGGAACGCTCGAGACATTTATGTTTAATGAAACAACAAAAAAACAAAATCGCAAAAAAAACATTTGTCCAAATGGGCAGTCTGAAAAGACACATATGTAGTTTTTGAAAAAAAAAAAGGAAAACTGCTTTCCAAGCGTTGGGACTTGAGGCCAAAAAGGGCTCTCCCATGCCAAGTTCGGAGGAAAACCAAGGGGTACGGTCTGTAAAAAAAAAAGAAAGGAGGTCAGTAACCACAAAGTAGTATAATTAAACCTATAAAAAGAGGAAAATGCGAGAACGAATGTGAAAAAAGAAGGAGGTATAAAAGGGAATGAAATACAAAAAAAAGGCGAGGATAAAGGCAAAAGGAAAAAAAGAGGAAAAGGAGTAGTGGGTGGAGGTAGATGAAAGAGACGGGGGGTTTTTTGAAAAGAAAAACCTAAAACAAAAAATTTAAAGAGAGGAGCCCAAAGGAAAATAAAATCTACCCTTTTAATTTTTGAGTAGGGAAAAGGGAAATAAATTTGAAGCTCAAAGAAAAATTTCAACTTTAAAAAAATGGACGATCCCGGGTCAATCGAAATAGAAGAATAAAAAAGGATTGTGTGGGAGAGTAAAATTGACTCTCTCGGTCCCCAAAGCAAAACCTGCGATGGTACTTGGGGGGAGTCGGGTTGGGTTGTGATGCACAACGAAGTCCCCTTTGTAAGACCCTTTGCCTCTCACGTCCCAAATTGTACCCCTTCCTTTGGTGCTCCCGGAAACGGCCATTGAAAATTTAAAATCGGTAGGGTCGACAAAAGAGTGTACGCGAAGTGCGCCCCTAAAGGGTTTGGCCCCTGCCTAGGTCAGGTGAGTTGTGGGGCTAAAAAAAAGACCGGGGTTTCTTGGGGGGGTCTCGGTTGTCAATCCGTTTTTCCCCCTACACGCAGTTATTTTTGGAGAAAATTTGAATGAGAAAACGTCCCGGGTTCTCGGATGGCCCCGGGGGTGCGGCGAGTGCTCGTTGAGTGAGAGGCGAAGGTGCGGAGGACCCTGACGGGGTCGAGCGGTCCGTCGCAAACCCATAAGGCCAGCCAGGCTTTAAATGGGAAACCTAGAGGAGGAAAAAGGAGCGTGGCGTGTTCGGCGGGGGCCGGAACAGCGGGTCTTGGGTCCACAAAGTACGGCTCACCCCAAAAAGCCAACAGTGCTATCAATGTTTCCGGTAAAGGCGATGGTCAGTTAGGAAACTGATATGGCACGCGTGAGGCTGAAAGGCAATTAGCCGGGGAGCTTTTTATTAACCCGTATTGGAGCAAGGTTCCCCAATAAGGTCTCGAAACACAAGGGTAACGGCACAAAGGGGTTTCCATGAGGTTTAGAGACTTCTGCCAAGGAAACCCAAACCCCTCGCGCGATTGTGATGATGAGGAGATAGGGATGGTGGTGATGACCAGCCGACACCTTCCGCGGCCACGGGTGTAGACGACAAAGCGCCATGCCTTCCCCGAAAAAGTTTCCCGAGGCGGGACAAGATACAATCACTGTAGAGCGAGTGCGGGGTTCCCTAGCTAAGGGTGATACTCTGTGGCACGGCAAGAGAGCCGACGGGGGGAGGGTCGAGTCTTTGGGTATCAAAGAGATGGGGTGGGATGATCTTCCTCGGCCGCTACAGTGCGCCTCCGCAACGGTTTTGCAAAGAAGCACTGTCTCCAGTTTTAAGCGAGAGAGGGGGGAGCAGAGGGGGGAAAGGGGAGTATGCAAATTTTGCAAACCCTTACAAAAAGAACAAAAAGTCCTGTTTGTGGTATCCGAGGGCAGGTGCGCAAGGGCCGCTGCTGTCGAATTTTTAAAAAGCTGGCCCCCCATTATGGGGGCTCCCGGGGGATGGAGGGGAAGACGGACTTTCGTGGTTGTTTGGGAAGCGGACAGGCTTTCGAGGGTGGCCGGGGCCCTACGTCCAAATTTGGGGAAGGGGTTTACCTCGAAGGTCTCGGCGATGGCGCGCCCCGGATCAGTTCGTGGGGATAAGACCTTGTCGGGATTCTATAACACCTGCAGGTAAAAGGATTTCGTAAGGGCTGGCACGGCCCGGATGGACCAGATTCGCCCCGGGGGTGGGAAAGCGGTTCCCGGATTTGTGCGTTTGTTCAATCTGCGCTCTGGGGGAAAGGGGATCCCCTCGTCAAACGCCAACCAGAACGGTGGCCACAACTCCTTGAGAAGGGGGGGGGGATGTCCGATCGGGCCCGGTCGACGGAGTACCGTCTTCCCGAAGATCCGTTATAACAAGACACTTCCACAAGTTGGCAAAGAATTGGCACAAATCGACATTTCGACAAGGCCCCAAAGGGGGGGTTTCCCGGCCCCGGGAGAGGGGTATGTGAGAACGTCACAGTCCTTTTTATCCGTGCTTTGGGGGCCCGGAGGGGTTTTTTGTTCTCTGATGGGCGTGCGTTTATTGTGAAAATTCATACGGTTTGGCACGTGTATTTTTACGACTCGAGGCTGGGGCTCCCTCGGGGGGTTTTGGGGTAGTAAGGGTGGTATTCGAAAGCGCTGACCGAGTTTAGGGGGTCAGCGCTGAGGAAGGTCGGGCCTAGTTGGCCCTGGGGGGGCGGGTGATCCCTTGTCCCCCTGCTGTTCAATTGGGTTTGAGATAGAGCACAGGAATTCTCTCGGAGGACGGGGAAACGGTTTGGGAACCGGCTTATCAAGATGGGCTACCAGACGAATTGTGCTCCGGCCTCTACCAGAGATGGGTTAGGAAAATGCAGGCTTATGACGCCTTTATGCGAAATGGGCTCGAGATAACGCGAGAAGCCGGGGGTTTCTGCCCGGGGGTGGCAAAAAAGAAGGTGAAGGTGGACACCCCACATTATTTCACCTGGGGGGGGGGAGTAACCCCCAAAAATCCCCGGCGAGTTGGACGTATCTGGGCTGCAGTAAAGGGGGGAACTCGAAAACGACCCACCCTTAGCTAGGCCCTCGGCAACTCCAGGGGACCTTTAAACCCCCAACAGCGGCTGGGTTGTTCGTGATGTTCCTTCCACGGGATTATCACCCATGGACAGTGGGGGTCGGCCCCAAAACCCCCAAGGGGGGGATATATCTAGCAGCGGTGCGACGATGGCTGCGTTTTTCCCCCCTGATGTCCTGGGAACCTGCTGCCCTCAGGTGGGGGGGCTTGGAAAGCCCCTATTGGACTTTGTACCAAAATTTGAAAACATAAAACCCCTCGCGGGGTTTTGTGGAGTACTTGCCGCGATGGCCCCGGGTGCCCCAAACCCGATGTGGCTAGGCTTTTTTTTGGTGTGAAAACCGAGCGATGCGGGCCATAGAGTATAAACCCCTGAGTCGACGGCAGTGTGGCCGGTGCGCGAGTGTGGGGGGGAGGGACTCGAGAGGTTTCGGCCAACCGAGCTCACGGGGACGGCTGGCGGATGCCACCCCGGTGCCGACTACGGCACTATACCACATCGGGCTAAGCTACCCTTAGAGCGAGATTTTCCCGAGGTGTGATGGGGGCGATAATCGCTGTCGTGCCGGGTCCAAACCCCAGAGCCGGCCATGCGGCAACGCTGCTTCAGAACGCACGGAGGGAGAATCCTGCGGCATGACGACCTATGCGTAAGTTGGGGGGTATTTCGCAGAAGGGGTGGGGTCGATGCGGCACAAGGTTTTGACGTTGCGGCCCGGGGGGGTGACCGACCATCGTAAGGGGGTGGGGGGCCTTGCCAGATCATTACATGACGGTAACTTTTCCGCTTTTCCACCTTACGCTCGTGGGACATCTCCAACGAGCAGATTTGCTAGGACACTTACCTACTACCTCGCGTCTACGACCCCTGCCTCACCACCCTTAGCGCTGGTCATCGGGCCGCCTCCGGCCGGCAGCGTGCATAGCTTGTGTCCCATCGCACGCGCCATCTCTTCTGTGTAAATAGCCACCAACTTAGAACGCATAATAGTCTCAGGCCGCAGGATTTTTCCCTACGTTTGTTCTGGAAGACAGCGTTTGCACGCAGTGAGACCGCGGCGTCTCGGTTTCGGACAACCGGCACGAAGAGCGATTATCGCGCCCATCCACGCCTCGGAAGCATCTCGCTCTATACGGTTCAGTAGCTCTTATGGGTGATATTGCACGTAAGTCGGCACCGTCGGATGGCATCTGCGCCAGCCTACCCCGTAGTAGCTCAGGTTGGAGGCCGCAACCTCTCTGAGTCCGCTCCATCACACGACTCGCCAACCAGTCCCCAATGCTGTCTGAGCTCCTCGGTCGTAGTCACACTCTGTTACCCCTGCACTCGCATTCTTCTGGTTTTACACCAGACAAGCTGCCTAGCCACTACTTAATTTGGCAGCCGCGCATGCTGCGGGTAAGACTCCGACACAACCGCTGCAGGTCGGTTATGTTTTCAAATTGGGATCAAAGTTCTCAATAGATGCATTCCAAGCCCGCCCACTGCTCTGTGATCGGGGCACATGCAGGTATCCCAGATGAACATCATGGTTAAACCGCGCCATCGTCGCACCCGTGCGTACGATGATATTCTTCCCACCCCGGACAGCGTCAAATTGGCCTATAATACCCCGGGTCCTACCTAGGGTTTTTCGGTAGACTTCAATACACTACCACCCCCGCAGTCGTCCACGCGGGGGGAAACACGCTGGATTCAGACTACATCATACATTCTTTTCATCCATAGACCGGGTCAGCACGCCAAATCGCTCGCCAACAGATCTCAGCCCTCACAAACCATCCATACCAGGTGCCTACCTTACCCACTTTCATCGATCTCACTGCCACATCCACTTCGCTCCATTCAACTGCTTTTCTTCTTCCCCTCACTTCTCCCCTGTCGCTATTCGCCACGTTTCGTCCTTGCTGCCGGGAAGAATCTCTTCCGCGCTCATCCGCGCTTTCTTTTTATGTACTCGTCACTCTATCACCCACTTTTATGCCACTTAATCTTACCCTATCACGCTTTCCCATGCACACCTTATATACATCGCTCCATGGATCCCTCTTCCCAGTCACGCACACAAATCGCTTCCAATTCTCCTCTTTCACTCTTCGCATTTCCTCCTTATACTCCCGCAAAACATACTTATATTCATTCATTTTTTCTTCCACTCTGCTTCCATTCCTCTTTCTCGCACGCTGGTAGGCACGTCTGCTCCTTCCTACAGCCTTCTTCAGTTTCTCAAGCTCATCCGTCCACCACACAAGCTTCCTAGCATACACAGGTTTACACCTCTTCATCCATCGATCATTCGCACTATGGATCCATTTCATCATTCGCTCTACACAGCTCTGCGCATCCGCTTCGTCTATGGCGCTCGCTGCATCCTCTAACGCACTCTTTCGCATATCACACATATATCCTTCTCAGTCTACGTCCTTGCACACCCATCTACGCATGCCCTCATTCGTACCTACATTCTCTCTGTGTACCATCCGTATTAAACATACGTTATGGTCACTCACTCCCTAGTCGGCTTTACTTCCCACTCATACCGGCACCCTCCATTCACGCCGTTCACGAAAGTTACATCGATGTCACCTCTCCCATTCGGGCCCGCTGGAACGATAGAAACTCGCTTGGCCTCATACAACAACATTCATCCCGCTCGCAAAATCATCCATTCCTCAATCATTCTACCACGCGCTTTAACTCTCCTTCTGCGCCTCCACCCGTGCTATAAACCAAAACAAGGGAGAGACGGCATTCGCTCCATACCTATCAGCAGACGCTTTTCTCCCGGCCGTCTCAAATACTCTGCGCATGTACGCCAAGTACGGCTCGATACACTTACCATACTGGCAATACATGGAACACCAACATACATTTCGCCAAAGTCCCCTTCAACAACCACACTCACATCAAGTTTTATTGCGTACACTCTCTCACGCACAATCACGTCTACCTAGGAGTCATTTACCACGGCTACTGGCTGGCTTCCACCGTCCCACTTTCCGCACACAATCACATCCATATTTATGGGCAAGCCCACCACACGTCCATGCCTTTCATACGGTTCTTGCAGCTGTGCTACATTCACTCGACGTTCGCGCATCATCTCACCCAGATCACACATAACCGCATACGCTCTCTGGCAGTTATACTGCACCACATTCACGCACCATTCATTCGTCATTTATTCTCGCTTTCTCTCTCTCTAACGCTCTCACGTATTCCGGACACACTTCGGACAGAACCGAGTGATCACATTTGCTCCTTTTCAGTTTACAGTTTCTACACACACTTTCCTTTTTACAATCTCTCATCATGTGTCCTACACATCCACATTTTTGGCACAGTCTTTCCTTTTCGGTGCATTGCCGCATCATGTGCTCAAATGCGAAGCACTTGTGGCACCTCAGAACACTGAAAAACTCTTTCACCCTAAAGGCCTTCCAATGCACAAACACTCGTCCGTCACTACAGAGCACATTTCTTATTGCACTCGTAACTTCTAATATCACATTTCCGCAGGTTGCGCATCTTTCTTCGCATTCCTACTCACAACACGCACACGTTCCATAAATACTCTCTCATCCACTCGCCCTTTCAAGTCTCCTCTCATACATTTCTCTCATTAACACTTCACTCGCCATATCATTCGGCACATCGTACAGATGATCTTTGGGCCTATCTTGCGAGGGCAGCTCAACCTTTAGGCCAGCATTCTTAAACTGACCACACTCTCTTATTCTTTTCAACTCACTCGCGCTCATCGTCTCAATCGCTACAACCCCCATTCCCTCACTGTTCCTCACCGCTTTCACACGCACATTCAGTGACTTGCTCACATGTTTCATCATTCTCCTCCTTTACTTCCTCACTTGTCACACTCTCACTTGCATCATCATCCGCTCTCACTATTACCGCATACTCTTCTCTTTCGTTTTCATTCGTTTTCACTATCACTTCCTGTACCTTTTCAATCACGGCACTGGTGATAAAGGATCCCCCTGCCTGACGCTTCTGCCAATACCAGAGAGCTCTGACCTGTCACCGGCGCACTTTCAAATATCGTGCCGCTGCGCGCATAACTATGCGCGATATAGTCTATTAGGCCGTGAGGCACGCCCAGGCCAGCCAAGGCGTTGGTGATAGCACCATGGCTGACGCTGTCGAAGGTCTTCGCGAAGTCCAGCGAGGCAACGTGCATCTCGCGACGACGGGACCTGGCGTCCATTAAAAGGGACGCCAGGACGGCTACATTGTCGCCGCACCCGTCATCAAAGCACCGCTGCCTTAGATCGACTAGCTTGGACTCGCGAAGCCTTTGGGCAAAGATCTTATGTAAGTGCCTCACGACCACGGAGGTGATGAGATCGAACGGAAATCTCCCCGGCAGGAAGCACTCCCTCCTCTTCGGGATGAAAACCGTCCGACTCACCAGCATCAATGCTGGGAAACCTCCGTATTGCAGCACGATGTTGAAGAGGAGAGCTTTGATGAAGCTGGTACCGCTCTCCATATCCGTACGCCGATGCCGTCTAATCCGGGGGCCGAGTTGAGGGCAGGTTGATGGCCTGCCGCCTCCTCACAGGAGATTGGAGACCAGTGCCACTAAGCTCCGCTTTCGGTGGAAGACACGGAGCCCGGTGCGACAGGAGCGGACTCCTGCGCTACAAACGGGAACCACGTCCGCCTCAGTGCAACCATCCAGAATCTCCTTGGCCGCGCGCGACATGCTCGAACGGAAGAGGCGCTGGACGCGCGCATACTTCGCTCGGCGGCGCGCTTTTTTATCCGGATTGACGACACGGTTTCGTACGGGCGGGTCGCACACGAGGAAGCTGTGGAGGGAACACACTCAATACCCACGGGCCCAGGTCCTCCGCTGGCCATCCAAAATTCCTGATCCGATCTGGATCAGGATATGGGACTTCCATCCCTGAATGGCCTCCACAACCGGATGAGCGCGCGTATAGCACCGGCAAAACTGCCGTACGCATCACCCCAGCCGGGAGAAGATGGAGAAAGCGGAGGCGAGCCAGGCGACCCGTGGGGAGAGATGGCGATGGGTCGAGAGGAGACGGGAGGACTGGAAGCCACCGGCCGAGAGAAACGAGCTCTCGCTCGATGATGCGGCTGCCAGATCCTCCAGTGCCGTCGCGACGAGGCGCTGGTAACCGCCGTTCTTACGCATCCCCTTGATGGCATCAAGGGTGCGATTCGGGACGACGGTTAACAGATGTTGATTCATAAACCTAACGCCTCGATTCGCGGCAAGCGCCTTCTCCCTCGCCATCATGCGCTTCTCTTCGTCGCTCCATTGGCGGTTAAACCCTCTCGACGTTAACCTCCTCGTTGACGATGGCCTCGTGTGCACGTCGGCGATGGAGGCCGAGTCCGGTCTTCGTGGTGAATGCACGATCACACTGTGGGCATGGGAATTGCGGGGCTTGCGGGGAGCAGGGACAGGGGCAGCGGGTGTTGGGCGGCGTCGTGGCCCAGCGGGCGGCCGACGAGAAGGGCCTGGAAAGGGGTCAGGGTAGGGTGGCGATGGCGCGTCACTAATTAGATGACGAGGCATTTGGCTGTTTCGCCTACGGTGCGCGACGACTGCTACAAAATAACAGTCGCCAAGTCGCCACCGACAGCGATATTGCAGAGCTGTTTACTGTTGGTGTTCGCAGTCAACACCCTGGATCGTGAAGGTCGGAGCTAGCTAAAGCAGCTCGTATTTCACCTCGACCAGTTCACGCAATCATTCAAACTCGCGCGAATGATGCGGAGGTCCTCCAACTCTACGCGCCATCCATCATGCACCACTAGATGAGGCCACGTTCCGTCTTCTCTCGTTATAACGCGATGTCATTGCGTTAAAACGTTTCCAGCCATGAGCCCCACAAGACCCGAGTCGTCAACGTTCGGAGCTGGGCGGACGTTAAACCCAGCCCCCGCAACTCAGACTCGCTTCGCGAGCTCCAGACACCTTGCCACGAAATAGTAATGGCGGTAAAACGAACATTATTTCGTGGTACTCCTGTGCGCCTCCGCTACAGCGGCTGCCAGATCATTACATGACCAGTACCTTTTCCACCTTCGCTCGTGGGACCATCTCCAACAGCGGTTTTGCTAGTACACTTACCTGCGCAGTCCCACGACCACTGCCTTCACCAACCCTTAGCGATGGTCAGGTTCCGGCCGCCTCCGGCCGGCCAGACGTCGAAATACCGTTGTTCCGCATCGACGCGCCATCCCTTCTGCTGTAAATAGCCACCAACTTGACGGCCATAGGTTCGTCATGCCGCTAGGTATTTTCCCCCCATGCGTTCTGAAGCAGCGGTTGCACGCAGGTGAGCCGGCGTCTCGGTTTTCGGTGACAACCGGCCACGACAGCGATTATCGCGCCATCACGACCTCGGAAGCATTCTCGCTCTAGACGGTATTCAGGTTAGCTCTGTATGTGGTGATAGTGCAGGAAGTCTGCCACCTGGGATGGATCGGCGGCCCAGCCGATACCCGTAGTAGCTCAGGGTTGGAGGCCGCAAACCTCTCTGAGTCCGCTCCCATCACACGACTCGCGCAACCAGGCCGCACAATGCTGTCTGAGCTCAGCGGTCGTAGTCACTCTGTGACCCCGCACTCGCATCTGGTTTTCACACCAGACAAGCTGCCTAGCCACATACGTAATTTGGCAGCCGCGCATGCTGCGGGTAGAGAACTCCGACACAACCGCTGCAGTCGGTTATGTTTCAGAATTGGGATCAAAGTTCTCAATAGAGGCATTCCAAGCCCGCCACTCTGTATCGGCACATGCAGGTATCCAGCAGGAACATCATGGGGAAAACGCAGCCATCGTCGCACCGCGGTGCGTACGATGATATTCTTACCCTTGAGGGTTTTGGCCGAGACCGTACCCACTGTCCATCGGTGATAATACCGTGGAAGGAGACAGTCACGCAACAACCTCAGCCGCTGTTGCGGCTTTAGAGGTGCCCTCGTGAGTTGCTCGATGGCCTGAGCTAAGGGTGGATCGCTTGCGAGTTCCCTAGCACCTGTGTATTCGCAGCCCAGATACGTCCAGACATCGACCAGGGATCTTTGCGGTATCATCGCTCCACCCCACGGTGAAATAAGGTGTGGTGTCCACCTTCACCTTCTTGTCTCTGCCGGACGCCACCATGGACAGCACTCCGGTCTTTCTCGCGTTGATCTCGAGCCCATTTCGCATAAAGGCGTCATGAAGCCGTGTCAAGTTCTCCTGCAGACCATCTCTGGTAGAGACAAGGAGCACAATGTCATCTGCGTAGCCCAGCGCATTGATAAGCCGGTTACCCAACCGATAGCCAACGTCCTCCGAGAGAATTCCTAGTGCTCTATCTACAACCAGATTGAACAGCAGGGGCGACAACGGATCACCCTGTCTCACGCCACGGCCAATCATGATGGCCGACATTTCCTCAGCGCTGACCCCTTGCAACTCGGTCAGCGCATTCGAATAGACAGCCCTTACGTACTCTCTAAACTCCCGAGGGAGCCCCAGCTCATCGAGAGTCGTATGAATAGCAGCGTGCGCAACCGTATCGAAAGCTTTCGACAGATCAACGCACGCCACATGCAGAGAACGACAACGCCTCCGGGCGTCCCAAAGCACGGATGAAAGGACTGTGACGTTCTCACATACTCCGTCCACCGGCCGGAACCCCCTTTGGCGCTTGTCGAAGATGTCGAGGGCTGCCAATCTCTTTGCCAATATCTTGTGGAAGTGTCTTGTTATAACGGATCTTATGCTGAGAGGACGGTACTCCGTCGGACCTGGCCGATCGGACATACCCCCCTTCTCAAGGAGTTATGGCCACCGTTCTGGTTGTGGCGATTGACGAGAAGATCGTCTCTGCCAGGAGCAGCAGATTGAACAGAAGCGCACGAAGAATCGCAGGAACAGCGTTCCACATCCTCGGCGTAATCTGGTCCATCCGGGCGCAGTGCCAGTCCTTACGGAAATCCTGTTTACCTCTGCAGATGTTATAGAATCCCAGAGCAAGGTCTTATCCGCCACAGGAACTGGATCCGTGGCAGCGCCATCGCCGAGGCCTTCGAGGTGAATCCCTCTCAAACTTGACGTACGGCCCCGGCCAGCACTCGCAGCCTGTGCCGCTTCCCCAAACGACTCACGCAAGTCCGTCATGTCTCCATCCGCACCGCTGGAGGCCTCCATAATGGGGCGCCAGCAGTTAAAGAATTCGACAGCAGACGGCCTCTCGCGCACCGAGTCGCCCTCGAGGATACGCGACAAACAGGACTTTTTGTTCTTCATGTAGAGGGATTGCACAATTGCATACTCCCTCTTTCTCCTCTGCTCCCTGCTCTCTCGCTTGACTGGAGGACAGTGCTTCTTTGCCGAAACGCGTTGCGGAGGGCGCACTTGTAGCGGCCGAGGGAAGATCATGCCCAGCCATCTCTTGATAGCCAAGACGTCGACCCTCCCCGCCGTCAGAGCATCTCTTGCCGTGCCAGCAAGAGTATCAGCCTCGTAGCTACGGAACGCCGCACTCTGCTCTAACGAGTGATTGTATCTGTCCCGCAGCCTCTGAGAACTTTGTTCAGGGGAAGGCTGATGTGCGCCTTTGAATTCGTCAGTACTAGCCTCAGTGGCCGCAGGAATGGTTGTATCGGCTCGTGTCATCACCGCACCATCACTATCGCCCTAATCGATCACAATCGCGCGACGCGATTTGATTCCTCTATGGCAGAAGTCTCTAACATCACTCGGTAAGGCTCCTGTGCCGTTTACCCTTGATGCTTCGAGACTCCTATTGGGGAACCTTGTCTCCAGATACTGGTTAATGGAAAGCTCCCCGGCTAAGGTGCCTTCAGCCTCAGCGCGTGCCATGAGTCTAGTTTTACCTCACTGACCAATTGGCCTTTACGCGGTCAACATTGATAGCACTGTTGGCTTGTAGTGGGTGAGCACGTACTTGTGACACCAAGACCACGCATGTTTCGGAACTCGCCGAACACTGCTCACAGCTGACCATTCCTCCTCTAGGCTGTCCCTTCAGCTGGCTGGTCCTTATAGTGGTTGCGGACGGACCAGCTGCGACCCGTCAGGGTCCTCCGCACCTCTCGCGCTCTCACTCAAGCGAGCACTCGCACGCAGTCCCCGGGCCATCCGAGAACCCGGGACAGTATTCCATTCAACTTTCTTATTCATAATTAACTGCGTGTAGGGGGGCAAACGGATTGACAACCGAGAGCCCCCCCAAGAAACCCCGGTCTTTCTTAGCCCACAAACTCACCATGACCGTAGGCGCATGGGCCGAAGCCCTTAGGGGGCCGCACTTCGCTGTACACTCTCTTAGGTCGACACCTACCGAGTTTAAACTTTCAAGTAGGCCGTTTCCGGGAGCACCACAAGGAGGTGGAGGTACAACTGGACGTGAGAGGCTGAAGGTCCTTACTAGAGGACTTTCGTTGGCGCATCACGAACCAACCACGACTCTCTCCTAAGTACCATCGAAGCGTGTTGCTTTGAGGACCGAGAGAGTCATAGTTACTCCCACACAATCCTTTTTGTATTCTTTCTATTTCGATTGGCTCCGGATCGTCACAGTTTTTAAGTATGAAATTCTTCTTTGAGATCTTCAAAACTTATATTCCCTGTCTACGTCATCAATTATAAGAGTAGGATTTATTTTTCCTTGGCTCCCTACTTTTCAATTTTCTTTGTTGTTAGGTTTATTTCTTTTTCACAAAGTCCCCGTCTCTTACATCCACCTCCACCACTACTCCTTTTCCTCTCATTTGCCTTATTGCCTTATCCTCAGCCTTTTATTTGTACTTGTCAGTTCCTTTATAACCTCCTTCTTATTTCACTATTCGTTCTCGCATCTTCGTCTTCTTTTATAGGTTTAATTAGTACTACTTTGTGCGTTGTATCTGACCTCCTTTCTTTTTCTTTTACAGCACCTGTAGCAGTCCTTGGAGTTCCTGCCGTAACATTGGCATAGGAGAGTCCTTTAGGCCTCAAGTCAGCAACAGCTTGTAAGCAGCTTTCCATTTTTCTTTTTCTAAAACTACATTATGTAGTCTATTTTCTAGTACTGCCCATTTGGACAATATGTATTTTATTGCAGATTTTGGTTATTTTGTTGTTATCATTAAACATGACCCATACAGCACCGATAGATTGCAAAAACTTTACAACAATCTTTCACCGCAATATTGCAATATTGCAACTTCACTGCAAAATATTGCTACATCATTGCTGTTGAATTGCAGCAATGTTAAAATGTCCGCTTTTTGGAAGATTGCAACAAAATATTACAACAATATTGCAATATGTTATGAGTTTGCAATAATGCATTGTTATTGCAACCATAAACTAATGTTGCATATACAGGTATATAAATGTAAATAAATCATTAATGAAAATACGTTGTAGTTAATTTATATATATATTACAATATATAAATTATAGAATTTGGATTACATGCAATATTTCCGAAATATTAATGTCATGTTGCTACAAGTGTGCTGGAATTTTGTGCACTTATATCTCTGCAATGTCTTTATAATGTTGCATTGCAACTTGGCACATTGCAACGTTGCTGCAATATAATTGCAATAATCTGTGCTGTATGGGGAATGTCTCGAGCTGTTCCTTTGTCTCCATAATCTCCTCTACTTCATTTACTCCTGTGCTCTGTTCTAATCTTTATATCCATCCTTCTCATTTTCAGAATCACTCAGCCTTGTGTTCCCCTTCATGCGTCTCTTCAGTGTCTTTTTGGGTACTACCCGAAGGAGGTGTGATCTACTTACAGATCCCCTTTCGCGCAAAACAGCAATCTCTTTTCTCTCTTTTTCGGCGTTCAGAGTTACGGTTACTTTCGTGCCAGCAATTAGTCGTTACCAAAGTATCAGCCAAGTTTTTGTGTTTTGTTTGAGTTTAGTTTCCTTTCCATGTATATCCCACGAGTATGGCAGGGAAAAAAAATGTCCACTCGGCAGAGCCTCCATCAACCTGGGTAAGGCGACTATATATACCACAGAGGTTGCGCCAGGTGCCCCTGGGGTGATTCGTTTGCTGGGTCGCGCCAACTTAACCTCCCCGCGGCCATGGCAGCCCCAGACACGATTGCCCTCCCATCCTGGCTTGAAACGGGACCTCGTGGGCCCCGGGTGCGTTCCATTGCCCGTACTACTGTCGAATCGGTCGTAAGCCATCCTGGGGCAAAGTAGATAGTAATCAGATGTCCCGTGGTTTGATTTCACGTGCGGTAACTGTTCAGGAGGCTAATCACACGACCCCACATGGGTGCGGAATTGGGATCAGCCCAATCAAGCTCGTTCCAGCAGGCCAGCCGAACTACCAGCTAAGCGCCTCCGAGTTTGTAGGACTCTTCGGCAACACACCGGTTGGGGCGAGCGCCTGTCCCACGCTCTACCAGCTGTGCAGGACTGGTGCCCGAGCAGATACGCGACTCACCCTTCGAGGCCCGAGAGCCCCTAACCAGCATGCGGCTTCAACCACTACCCCCACGAGGTCCGACCTCAATTGCCGGGACGAGGGACGAATCCCCCTGGGCAACCCGACTCCCGTGGTTACCAGGTCAAGATCCACTGGTTGGATCTTCGTGGCCGAGACCAACTCCCCAGCTTCGGAGGCCCTACACCCTCCCAGGCCAGTGGTCGGACCTATGTCCTCGGGAACATCGGCTTCTCTTAATCCTCCTTTCAGAATCGCCCTCCTTCTCTGAATCAATCTGCGGCATACACACCCACCACTTTCATACTTTTCCTTACATTCCAACAGTGCGACTCCACATCCCAACTGCCATTTTTCTCGCACCTCAATCCCACCCCACTCCTCAGGTTCCTCCACATCACCAATCCATTGGACACTCAACCAACACATGCTTTTAATTCTCTCTCTTCCGCTCCGCATGCACAGCTCTCACTCTCAGACAGACCACGCTTATACAGGAAATTCAGTTCAACATCACTGCCCTGTCAGGCTATAGGCCAGGCTTAAGCTAGGCTCGAACTCTCGGCACTTCACCCGCGAACCTTACATTCTTTATAAATTCATACGTCACTCTTCCTTTCTCGCCCTTATTCCATCTATTCTGCCACATCTCATACAGCCTTTCACTCACCAATTCCATACATCCTTCCACAACCTTTCTCACGCAAGTCACTATCATTCACTACATTATACTCACTCATACTAATTCCCTTTCTCACCTTATACAACCACTCCTCTTCTCACGCACTCCAGGTCCCACGGCAAGCCACCCATAAGGACTTGCATGGCCGCCGTGGAGACCGTTCTACATACATTCAGACACGCACTCAACACCACTCGCTGGCACCTATTTATGAGCTCCCTCGCATAATCAAATCTCATCACTCTATATCATACACTCGCTCCATACATCACACACGACATGAACAGACCTTTGTACAACACAGTCACAGCTTTCTTTCGCAAACCCCACTCACTTCTCAAACACGCGTCTTAATTTTTCCCACCACATTCATACATTTCTTTCTCAGACACTCCAGATGCAACCTGTAGTTCATCCTTTTACTCACACAACAACCCAGATATTTCACGCTCCTCGGCATACCTCACGCATCTATCATTCACTCGTACATTGGAGGCCTCGTCCCAGCCATACTACCTTCATCAACATCATCACAGTCTTGTTCTCATGACACACTCACACCTACTTTCACCTCCCCATTCGTACACCATTCTCATCCACTTAGTACCCTTTCTCCTCCAACTCCGCTCGGCTCTATCCTTCCACGACCAACAACAAGTCCATCCGCGTACGCAACCACTTTAACATTCACTCTCACGCAGCCGCCACAACAGTTCATCCAGTATTGGTTCCATATAAATAGGATCACAGATGGAGCCCTGCGGGCAGCCACGCTTTATCGTCTTTCCACACTGTGTCACACGCACCCATCATGCATACACGCCTGCCGCTAAAATAGCTCTTCCATAATTCAATTTCTTCACATTCCACCTCACGCAATTTCTCGATCACACATTCCCACTCTAGGTTATCAAACGCTCCTTTGAAGTCCACGAACACTCCTAACACATACCTCTCCGACCCATTCACCCAGTCATGCACTCGATTCCATGCATCCTCGGTCGACCGATTCCTTACGAATCCGGTACTGGGCGTCACACATTCTTCCCACAACATCGTTCGCCATTCCGAGTCTTCCAACCGTCATTCGCTCCAACACTTCCCCAGCACGGACAGCAGTCAAATGGGCCTATAAGACCCAGGGTCCGACCTAGGTTATCGGGAGAACTTCAATAACACTACCACCCGCGCAGTCTTCCACGCCGGGGGGAAAACACGCTGTATTCAGGACATACATCATACATTCTTTTCATCCATAACGGGACAGCACGCCAAATCGCTCGCAACATCTCAGCACTCACACCATCATACCAGGTGCCTTACCCACTTTCATCGATCTCACTGCCACATCCACTTCGCTCCATTCAAAACTGCTTTTCTTCCTCCTCACGTCCCCCCTGGCGTCTATCAGCCACGTTCGTCCTTGCTGCCGGGAAGAATCTCTTCATTAGCTCATCCGCGCTTTCTTTTTATGTACTCGTCACTCTATCACCCACTTTATATGCCACTTAATCTTACCCTATCACGCTTTCCCCATGCACACCTATATAACATCGCTCCATGGATCCCTCTTCCCAGTCACGCACACAAATCGCTTCCAATTCTCCTCTTTCCACTATTCGCATTTTCCTCCTTATACTCCCGCAAAACATACTTATATTCATTCATTCTTTCTTCCACCTCTGCTTCCAGTCCTCTTTCTCGCACGCTGGTAGGCACGTCTGCTCCTTCCTACAAGGCCTTCTTCAGTTTCTCAAGCTCATCCGTCCACCACACAAGCTTCCTAGCATACACAGGGTTTACACCTCTTCATCCATCGATCATTCGCACTATGGATCCATTTCATCATTCGCTCTACACAGCTCTGCGCATCCGCTTCGTCCTATGGCGCTCGCTGGCATCCTCTAACGCACCTTCTTTCGCATATCACACATATATCCTTCCAGTCTACGTCCTTGCACACCCATCTACGCATGCCCTCATTCGTACCTACATTCTCTCTTTGTACCATCCGTATTAACAATACGTTATGGTCCACTACACGTCCCCAGTTCCGGCTTTACTTCCCACTCATACGGCAACCCTCCATTCACAGCCGTTCACGAAAGTAACATCGATGTCACTCTCCCCATTCGGTTCGGCCCGCTGAACGAGTAAAACTCGCTTGGCTCATACAACAACATTCATCCCGCCTCGCAATCATCCATTCCTCAATCATTCTACCACACGCTTTACTCTCTCCTCTGCTGCCTCCACCCTTGCTATACCACAAGGGAGAGACGGCATTCGCATCCATACCTATCAGCAGACGCTTTCTCCCGGCCGTCTCACATACTCTGTCCATGTACGCCAAGTACGGCTCGATACACTTACCATACTGGCAATACATGGACACCACATACATTTCGCCAAAGTCCCCCTTCAACCACACACTCACTCCAAGTTTATTCGTACACTCTCTCACGCACATCACGTCTAACCTAGAGTCATTTACCACCACTGCTGCTTTCACCGTCCCACTTTCGCACACAATCACATCCATATTTATGGGCAAGCCCACCACACGTCCATGCCTTTCATACGGTTCTTGCAGCTGTGCTACACTCACTCGACGTTCGCGCATCATCTCACCCAGATCACACATAACCGCATACGCTCTCTGGCAGTTATACTACACCACATTCACGCACCATTCATTCGTCATTTATTCTCGCTTTCTCTCTCTCTAACGCTCTCACGTATTCCGGACACACTTCGACAGAACCGAGTGATCACATTTGCTCCTTTTCAGTTTACAGTTTCTACACACACTTTCCTTTTTACAATCTCTCATCATGTGTCCTACACATCCACATTTTGGCACAGTCTTTCCTTTTCGGTGCATTGCCGCATCATGTGCCCAAATGCGAAGCACTTGTGGCACCTCAGAACACTGAAAAACCTCTTCACCCTAAAGGCCTTCCAATGCACAAACACTCGTCCGTCACTACAGAGCACATTTCTTATTGCACTCGTAACTTCTAATATCACATTTCCGCAGGTTGCATCTTTCTTCGCATTCCTACTCACAACACGCACACGTTCCATAAATACTCTCTCATCCACTCGCCCTTTCAAGCTCCTCTCATACATTTCTCTCATTAACACTTCACTCGCCATATCATTCGGCACATCGTACAAGATGATCTTTTGGGGCCCATCTTGCGAGGCAGCTCAACCTTTAGGCCAGCATTCTTAAACTGACCACACTCTCTTATTCTTTTCAACTCACTCTCGCTCATCGTCTCAATCGCTACACCTCCATTCCTCACTTTCCTCACCGCTTTCACACGCACATTCAGTGACTTGCTCACATGTTTCATCATTCTCTCCTTTACTTCCTCACTTGTCACACTCGCACTTGCATCATCCGCTCTCACTATTACCGCATAACTCTTCTCTTTCGTTTTCATTCGTTTTCACATACACTTCCTGTACCTTTTCAATCACGCTCTTTTCAACATTTTTCGCACTCACGCTTGCATAGCTCATTCCACTTCCGCCGTAGACTAAATTTCGACTCGCTCGACGCATACACTCATCCAGTTTCCCCTGTATTCTCTCATTTTTGCACAACATTTTTATCATCTGTTCATCATATTCTCCCACAATGTCCAGTATTTTCTCACTCGCACTTTTTGAAATTTTGTTCGTCTCCGTAAACAGGAATTTACGGAGTCTCGCACCAATTACTCTCATACACGCTATCTCACTCACTTCCGCAACGCTCTCATTCTCTCCCTCATTCATTAATCAAGAACGAAAGTTAGAGGTTCGAAGGCGATCAGATACCGCCCTAGTTCTAACCATAAACGATGCCAGCTAGCGATCCGCCGAAGTTCCTCCGATGACTCGGCGGGCTGCTTCCGGGAAACCAAAGCTTTTGGGTACCGAGGGAAGTATGGTTGCAAAGCTGAAACTTAAAGGAATTGACGGAAGGGCAACCACCAGGAGTGAAGCCTGCGGCTTAATTTGACTTAACACGGGAAACCTCACCAGGCCCAGACACCGGAAAGGATTGACCGATTGATAGCTCTTTCTTGATTCGGTGGGTGGTGGTGCATGGCCGTTCTTAGTTGGTGGAGCGATTTGTCTGGTTAATTCTGATAACGAACGAGACTCTAGCCTGCTAAATGGCGTACCTTATGGTATCGCGAAGGCCCCCGGCTTCGGCTGGCGGGTTTTACTACCAACGTACAAACAAATCTTCTTAGAGGGACAGGCGGCTTCTAGCCGCACGAGATTGAGCAATAACAGGTCTGTGATGCCCTTAGATGTTCTGGGCCGCACACGCGCTACACTGAAGGAATCAGCGTGTGTTCCCTGGCCGATAGGCCCGGGTAACCCGCTGAACCTCCTTCGTGCTAGGGATTGGGGCTTGCAATTGTTCCCCATAAACGAGGAATTCCCAGTAAGCGCGAGTCAAAGCTCGCGTTGATTACGTCCCTGCCCTTTGTACACACCGCCCGTCGCTACTACCGATTGAATGATTAGTGAGGTCTTCGGACTGGTGGCGCGGCAATGTCTCGGCATGCCCGATACTGTTTGCCGTGAGATGACCAAACTTGGAATCTTAGTAGAGGAAGTAAAGTCGTAACAAGGGTTTCCGTTAGGGTGAGCCTGCAGGAAGGATCCATTTAACGTTCCGGAGGTCCCTGCTCTGCGTCGAGAGTCCTCTCTTTTGGGAGACGCGCGCTCGCAGCAGTCGGCGACTGAATGGACCGCTGAAAAGGCGCTCTCAGAGAAAAAGAAAATAACGGATTTGACGAAATTTGTTGTTGTGTTTTGATATAACGACGGACGCCGTCGCGCCTCTCTGACCGAAAGTAGTCGGCAAGCAGAGCAGCGCGCCCGGCGGTAGTCGACGACGATTCGGAGCGAGACGCTTCGCGATCACGCTCGTGTGTGTGCCATTCTCCGGTCACACACACACAGAGCGTCGATTCGGCGTTGAGCGCGAACCGGTGGTAACCTATGCCCGCGCACGCGTGTGTGCGCACCCACGACGTTCGTCGACGCGCGCCCTCCCCGTTGTCGCGTGGCAGCGGTCAGCGTGCCGAGAACACACGGTGTGCGACGCGAGTGCCGAGCGAGAGGACCCCCATATATTATTATAATATATATATATAACACAGAGAAGGGATCGATGATATTTCGCCAATCTGTTAACTGTGTCGGTCCGACGGTTTCTTCTAAGAGCTTCCGCCCGGCTCTCCCGTTGCGGGAGAGACGCTCCGAACGAGAAACACACAACTCTATCTTTGTGCCGTAGCCTTCCCTGGCGGGAGGGCGCGGTCCGCGCGCGTCCTCGGACGCGCGCGGACAGGCTGATCGAAGAGCCACCACGATTATTCTCTCTCTCTCGTCCGAAAGAAGAGACCACAATGGTTGAACGAGAAGCGCGTTTCTCCGCGAACGCAAAAATTTTTGAACGATTACCCTGAACGGTGGATCACTTGGCTCGTGGGTCGATGAGGAACGCAGCTAATTGCGCGTCAACTTGTGAACTGCAGGACACATGAACATCGACATTTAGAACGCACATTGCGGTCCACGGATACAATTCCCGGACCAGCCTGGCTGAGGGTCGTTTTAGTACCCCTAAACTGCTTGCGTCCGAAAAGCGCGCACGGCCACGACGCGGGCCGACCAGAAAATGGCGCGCGCGTCGCCTGTGCCTTGCAACGCTTACAATGGGCGTACGAGCGATCGTTGGACGTTCGCCCGAGGTGTCTGTGCCGCGCCGACCGGCCCGCGGGCAAATCCTGGCGTCGTCTGAAATGACACACCGAAATGATAATAATAAGGAGGAGAAGCGCACAAGCGTGTAAAACGTTGGCGAACGCGCGCCCAGAGAATGCTGCGCGAATTAAGAGGGGGAGCGTGTTTGTGTATCCAAGTCGTGTGTGTATGCGAGAGCCGAGGAGAAATGGGATGAGAGTAAGAGCGCGCGCAAAGGGAGCAACAAACGGCCAAAAAAGGGTCAGGACGGTAAATGGCACCGCTTTCCCTAGAGCGGCGCGTGCGTCCGTTTGTCCTCCGCAGTATGGTTAGCGCTTTGGCCTCACCTGTCTTTCCTCTCCGTACATCACACCAGACTGACCGGACTGCTCTCCGCAACTCTGTGTGCCGCGTCTCTCGGTGCGATAGCGCTCGCGGCTTCCTTATGCCGAGGCGCCTATGCCCGCACAACATAAACGTATTACGAGAATATTACGGCGCGTCGTCGTCCGGCGGAGAGAGCAATTCGTATCCTTTACTCTTACGGAGAATGGTTTTTTGAAATCGCGAGCCGACCGCGGTCCGAGTCCACGAAATTTCGTAAGCGAAAAAGGGGACCGGCGTGCCGCGTCGTGTACTCGTCGCTCGATTCCGCCGAATTTCGTATAATAATAGAAGTGAGTGGGAGTCCCCTAGAATGCTCGAACCCCGCGATATAATAATCGCTGTTCGTCTCCATACCCACCACGATTTTGGTGTGCGGTTTACGGCCCCGGGATTTGGCTTCTCGCGTATTTTCGTGTTGCTGCCGCTGCTGCTCTCTCGTTCGACGCTCCTCCTCCTCTCTCCGCTCTTAAATATATATTATCGAGGAGATACGACTAATAGCGACGCGGAGGAAGGCAACGGCTACGAAACTCACTAATGCGACCGACCTCATAGCAGGCGAGATACCCGCTGAAATTAAGCATATTATTAAGCGGAGGAAAAGAAACTAACCCAGGATTTTCCTTAGTAGCGGCGAGCGACATGAAAGAGCCGAGCACCTGAATCCCGCTGTTCGCCTCAAGGGAAATTGGTGTTTGGGAGGAATACGCTTTTATCCCGAGTGCCCCTCGTCGCGTCCCCACGTCCATCTTGGGAAATGGGTGCCCACTTACCCGTAGTTGCCAGCTCGGTACGACCGGTGCGCGGCCTCGTGAGGGATTCTCTCCTTAGATTCGGGTTGGGCTTGAGAGTGCCAGCCTAATGGTTGGTAAACCTCCATCTAATGCTAAATACGGACCACGAGAACCCTCGATAGCGAAATACAAGTACCTACCGGTGATGGAAAGTTGTTAAACTACTTTGAAGAGAGAGTTCAAGAGTACGTTAAACCGTTTCAGGGGTAAACTAAGAAACCGCACAAAGATCGAACGGGGAGATTCATCCGTCAGCGGGAGCTGGCTTCGGCGTCGTCGCGATGTCGCCGCGGAGTCCCTTGCGGCTGGCGGCTCGCGCGCGGCAAAGCTTACGTTCGCGGATGTCCCGGCGTCGTCGTCGTGCACTTCTCCCCAGTAGAACGTTTGCGAAAACCCGCGTGGCGTTCTACGGCCCGGGTGTCGTGTCTGTCCGCGTTGCCTGTAACGGCACGCGACAACCCCTCGTCGCCCGGGCCGCTTGCTCGTCGTAACGGCGCAAGGTACATGCGACTATTTCACGGTTCGGTCGAAGAACCGTCGCAAGCGCGCGCCACGGTATTCGGAGGTTACTGGACTTCGCGCCGTCCCCCCCCGGTTTCCCCCCCCCCCCCCCCCCCTGCCCCCCCCCCCCCCCCACCCCGCCTTGTGGTTTTGTTTTTTTGTTTTTTTAACCAGTTACGTGGTTTTTTACCCACCCTTTTTCCCGACCAAAAGGCCATTGCCCCCCCGAAAAAAACCGTTTTCCCCCTTCCCCCCCCCCCGGCCGTTTTGTTTTTCCCCCCCCCCCCTCGCGGGAAAAAAAACCGAAAATAAACCGGGTCCCCCGGCGACGCCAAACCGGTGGTCTGGGCCTTTTTTTTGGGGTAAACTATAAGGAAAAAAAACACCCCCGTCCCCTTGGAAAACCCCAAAACGGGGACCCAGGAAGTCCCCCCCATAACATGTAACGGCCTTTTAAAAAAAACAAAACACAAAAAAAAGAAAAACAAAAACGCCCCGAGTCCAATTTGGGGAAAAACTTTTTGGGGTCCCCGCGGGGAAGACCCCTCAAGGCCCGGTAAAAAATTGAAAAAAGAAAAACAAGGGCAAGGTCCCCCCCCCCCCCCGGGCCCCTTGGGCCCCCCGTCCCCCCCGACCTACTGGGGGGGAAGGAAAAAAATTTTGGTGCCCGCCCCCCTTCCCCCGGGTTTTCCCCCCCCGCCGGGATTGCCGGCCCTCGGGCAACTCCCCGGGGCCCGGCCCCCCCCCCCCCCTCGTTTTTTTTTTCCTTTCAGAAATCGCGAGAAAACAAAAAAGAGGGGCCCCCGCCACCCAGAAAACCGGTTTTAAAACACAAAACGGGTTGTTGTGTTTTGGGGAAACCCGGAAAGAAAAATGGGTGAACGAAATGTGCCCCCCCCCCTTTGGGGGGGTCCCCCCCCCCCCCCCCCCAAAGGGCAACCCCGAAAAAAAGTCCGTGTGGGGGTAAAAACCCCGGGGAAAAAAAAAAAATTTGGGGGAGGTTTTCCTGTTTTAAAAAAAAAGCGAATTTTCTTGAAAAAAACGTGGGCGCAAAAATCGAAATCGTCCCCCCCCCCAACCCCCCCCGGAACCCTGGGGGTTATAAAAGGGCGGGGGAAAAAAGGTCCTTTATCCGGGAACGACAGACATCCCCCTAGTTTAGCCCTGGGGTTTTTTTGTTTTTTTCCCGCCCCCCCCCCCCCCCCCCTCCCCCCGAAAGTTTTTTTCCCCTCCAAAGGGGGATTAAGCCCCCTTGCCAAAACGTTCCCCCCCGGCCCGGTTTGTTTTTTTTCCCCCCCGCAAACGGGAAAAACGCCCCTTTCCCCCCGGCCGAGTTTCCCCCCCCCCTTTTCAAAATCTTTGTTTTTTTTTCACAGGCGCATGATTAAACAAAGAAAAAAAGTGGGCCCTGTGGGGGCCGAAAAACCGGAAACCGCTAACCCCCCTTCAAACCTTTATTTCCCTCAAAAAAAACCCTTTTTTTTTTTAAATTGGGGGGGTAAAGCAAAAATCCTCCTCCCCCCCTTGGGGCCCTTTGTGTTTTTTTTTCCCTTTGAAATTTAAAAAACAAACAAAGGGAAAGCCCACGAACAAATCTTTTCCGGGACAAAATTTCCCAAATAGGGTTTTTTGGGGGGGCCAAGGTGGGTGGGGTGGGGGGCCCCCCCCCCCCCCCTTTTTTTTTTGTCAAAGGCAGAATAAACCTTTGGCCCCTTGGCCTGTCCCTTTTGTGGGGGGGTGGGGAAATGGGCAACAACACCCACACCGCCCAAGAAGGTTTTTGTTTTTTTTTAAGTGGCCCCTCCCCCCCAAACCCCCCCTCCCCGAACGCCTCCCCCCAAATTTGCCCAGCCCGCCCATGCAAAAAAAGCCCCCCCCCCGGTTTTGTTGTTTGGGGTTTGCCCTTTAAAAAGAAAACCCGCAAAAAAAACGAAAAAAAAAACAAATGTGGTTGGCCCCAATGGGGTGGGAAGTTGTTCGGAAAAAATTCCGCCTTTAAAGGAAATTTGTGTTGTTTAAAAAATTTTTAAAAACAAAAAAACCTCCAACCTGGCCCCCCCCGAAAAGCCCAAAACTTAAAAAAACTTAACCCCTGGAAAATGGGGATTGGGCCGGCCCCCCTTTGGGGGAAAAGCGTCCCCCCCCCCCCCCGACCTATTACTCCCCCTCCTGCCCCTTTTGGCCTTACTCCCCCCCCCACTCCTGGCCGTTTCCCAGCGGCAAAAGTTGGGGAAGGCCCCCCCGGGCCCAAAAACCCCCGGGGAGGCCGGGCCCGTTTAAAAAATCCCTTTTTTTTTTTCTCCCCCTTTTCTCTTTTTGTCGGCCCGTTTTCCCCCCCCCCCCCCGTCCCCCCCCCCCCCCCACCGCAAATCCCCCCCCCGGTGGAACCCGAAGTAAAAAAAAAGGGGTCCCCCCCCCCCCGCGGACGGGGGTTTTGTGTGTGAGGCGCCAAATAAAAGGGGGTTTTTTCCCCCCCCTTGGGTTGGTGCGGGCAAAAAAAGCCCCCTGCCCCCCGGAAAAAAAAAAAAAGCGCCGCCCCCCTTTTTCGTTGGCAAGGAATCTTTTGGTTGGGGTTTAAAAAAAGTTTAAAAAAAAAAGCCCCCCCAAAAAAAAAAAAAAAATTTTTAAACTTTCCCCCCCCCCAAAGCTGAGAAAGGGCCCCCCCCCCCCTTGGAGAAACCTGACCGTTGGTGGGGGAAAGAAAAAAGGGTTTTTTTTTTTTTTTCGTTGTTGGGAACAGGCCCGTTTGTGGGTTTTTTTTTTTTTGTTTTTTTTTTTTTTTTTGGGCCCAAAAACCACGAAAGGTCCCCCCCCAAGTCGAAAAATCCCTAAAGGCCCCTATGAAAGTAAACACTTTTCCCCCCTATGGTTCCAAATGGACCGGGCCCCCCGGTTAACAATTATACTGTTCCCGAAGTTGTGGTCCCCCCCCCCCCCCCCCCCCGGAAGAAAAAAATAAAAATCAATTTTAATTTAAATCCGAAAGAAAATACACATGTGCCCCCCCCCCCCCTGCCCCCCCCCCTTCCGAGGGGGCGGGAAAGGGGAAAAATCCGGGGTTTTTTTTTTTTCCCCCCTATTTTTCCCGGAAAACCCCCGCAGCCGGAACACCGCAAACATACAAATTCCCCCCCCCCCCGGGGGGGAATTTTTTCGGATGGCCCTTCCGTAAAAAAAAAAGATTGTGGTTTTGGTTTCCTGTCCCCGGGGGGGTAAAAACAAAAACCCCCACAAAAATGAAAACAAAAAAAAAAAACCCCCCCTTGGCGAACGCCCGGGCCCCCCCCCCCCGTTTCCCCCCCCCCCCCCTGGACGAAAATCCCGGGACAAAAAAGATTTTTTTTTTTTTGTTTGTCCCCCCCTTTTTTTTTTTTTTCTTTTCAAACATAATCGTTTTTTGTTTTTTTGTTTTTGTTGTTCCGGAGTTCCCCCCCTGGAAACTCTAGCCAAAAAAATGGGAAGAATTTGTGGTTTTTGTTTTTTTTTGGAACGGGCCGAAGGTCCAAACCCGGGCCAATTTTTTTTGGCGTGGGGCCCCCCGGGTTTTTTGGTCCCCCCCCCCCCCGGGGGAATTCCTTCCCCTTCCGGGAAAACCCCCTTGAAAAAAAACAAAAAAATCCCCCGGAGAAAGGGGGGGGGCCCCCCAACCTGTGGAAGTTTGTTTTCCCCCCGGGCCCGCCCCGGGTTTTTTTTTTGTTTTTCCGGGTTCCCAGTATCCCGGCCCAAAAGCCAACAAAAATGTTTTCCCCTTCCCAAGGTTAAAAAAGCAAGCCCCTTTCCCCTTAGTTTTTTCCCCCCGAATAGAAAAATAAATTGTTAGGTTTTTCAAGGTGCAAAGTCCCCCGGCCCCAAAAATTGGGTGGAAATTTCCCCCCCCCGTTAAACTTTTTTTCGGGAAAAAATAAGGATTTGGCCCCCTTTTTTCCTGAAAAAGGAAAGGCGGGGGGGGGCCCCCCGGGTGGTCCCCCCCCCCCCGGGGCCCTTTTGTCCCGGGGGAAGCCCCGGGGGGGGTTTTTCCCCCCCTTTGCTGACATTGGCCTGGGGCCCCCCCCCTGGGGTGGGGTCGGGAGGTGACGTCCCCCCGGGGCCGTTTTCCCCTTTTTTCCGGCGCCCACCCGGGTCCCCCCCGGGATTTTTTTCCGAAGAGAAAAAGCCCTTTCCCCCGGGCCCCCCCCCACCCCCCCCCGTTTTGGCCCCCTTGGGGGCCCCCTCCCCCCCCCCCGGCAAATTTCTTCCTTTTTTGGCTGCGAAGGGGGCCTTTTTCCCCCCCCCCGTTTTTGGCGGCGCCCCATCCCCCCCCGTGCCCCGTTTGGGTTTTTCACCTTCCCCCTCTTTGTTTTCTCCCTTTTTTTTTTCGTGTCCCCCCCGCCCCACAATTTAACCAACCGGCTCAGCCTTTTTTTTTCCCCCAAGAAACAAACTGGCCAACGGAAAAAACCTATGGGAAAATCCCGGAAACCCTGGGGTCCCCCCCCCCTAACCATTTTTTTTAAACAACACAGCAAATTTTTGGGGGGGCGGGGAAATTTGTGGGCCCCCCCTCCCGGGTTTTGGTTTTTTTTGTGGGAACGCAACAAAAATGGTTGAATTTTTCCTTTGGGCCCCCAATTTGGGCCTCCCTGGGAAAAAAAATGTTTTTCACGTGGGGGTAAGAATTTTTTTCCCCAAAAAGCAAAGCCCGCGGGGGGTAAAAAACTGCAAAAAAACACAACCGGGCCCGGGGGGAAAAGTTTTTACACAAAAAAAAAAACCTTAATGACCGCCTCCCCCCCCCCCCCTTTCCCTTTTTATAAAACGTGTCCCCCCCCTCCCTGTTTGGGAACGTGTTTTTTTTTCCTTTTCAACCATAAAACACCCCCGTTTCGCCCCCCCCCCCCCCCACGGGCCCCCCCCCCCGGAAAAACCCCCTTTTTTTTGGGCGGGCCTGGGGGGTTTCCCCCCCCCCGAAAACAAATTGGTCCCGAAAGCTGGCCCAATTTCCCCTTTCTTTTTGGGGCCCCAATAAATCTTGTGTTTTGGGTGAATTGGGTCCTTTAAAATTCAATAACACGGGAATTCCCCCCCCTAAAAATTGCCCCCGGAGAGTCCCCCCCCCCCCGGACTTTTTCTTTATTTAAACCTTCCCTTTGTTTTGCCTTTTTCTTTTTCTTTTCAAAAAAACTTTTTCTTTCCCCGTCCCCCCCCCGGACTGGCCGATCGGACAACCCCATAACACCCCCCCCCTTTTTTTCCCCCCTCCAAAAGGAACAAAAAACAATTACCCCTTTTTTTGTTTGTTTCCCCCTTGGGTTTTTTTTGGTTTTTGGGCGTTTTGGGCCGAAATTTTTTTGGAAAAAAAAAAAATTGAGGGGGGGGAAAAAAAATCCGTCCCCCCCCACCACCCCCCCCCCCCCCCACCCCTCCTGGTTCTGTCCCCAGGCAAAGCAAAAGCCAAAAAAAAAAATTTGAAAAAAAAAAAAAAACATAAACGTGGCCACCGAAAAAAAAAAATCGCAGGAAAACCCCAGCCCCGTTTTTTTCCCCCCACATCCCTCGGCCCCCGGCTAAAAAAACATCCTGGTCCCCCAAAATCCCGGGGGCCCCGGGGCAAACCAACAAAGTTGGGGGGGCCCCCGTCCTCCTAACGGGGACAAAAATCCCCCTGTGGTTTTTGTTTTTTGTTTTCCAACCTTTCACCTTCTTTTGGCCAAGGTTTTTTGTTAAAATGATCCCCAGAAAGCAAAGGCCCCCCCCCCCCCCCCCCCCCCCTTTAATTCCACGCCCCCACAAGGACAAAAAACCTTTGTGGAAAAAATTTCCCGTGGGTGCCCAAAAGCTTGGGGGGGGCCCCTCAAATCCCTGCCAAAGAAAACCTTTTTCCCCCCTCAGTTTCAATCCCCCCCTTCTGGGGGACCCCCCGAAAAAAAAAACAAACCCGTACGGGCCCCCCCCCCCCGGCCCCACCCAAACTTTTTCGGGCCCAAGGCCCTTGGGTGCCGCTTTTTGTTCACCCCAAAAAACGGACCTCCCCAAACTGGTCAAGTTCCCCCCCCCCCCCCCCCCCCCCCCGGTTCCCCAAAAAGCAAAGTCCCCCCCCTCCCCCAATCCCGTGGGGTTTTTTCCCCCCCCCCCCCCCTCCCAATCCCCCGGCCAAACCCGCTGGAGGCCCCCCCCGTTCCATAATGGGGGGGCCCTCCCCCAGCATTTTTTTTTAAAAACAAAAAGGAAAAAGTTCCCCGGAACCCAAGGGCAGAACTGGCCCCCCCCCCCCCCTTCTCGATATTCGCCAAAACCCCGAGTCCCCCCCCCCCCCCCCCGCCCCCCCTCCGAAAAGGGAAATAAACGCGGGGGGAAACCAACCCCAAAAAGGAAAACCTTTTTTCCGTGGTTTTTTTCCCCCCTTTGTTTTTTCTTGTTAAAAAGATGGAAAATTTTTTGGCACAACAATTTTGGTGCCTAAAAACTTTCCCCCCCCCCACCCCCCCCCCTTTCTTTTTTTTTCTCTTTTTCCCCCTTGCCCTTCCCTTTTGCCTCCTTCTTCGTTTTGTTTACAATTTTAACCCCTGGAAAAGACCAGTTGGGGGGGCCCTGGTTTTTTTTTCTTTTTTTTTTTGGCCCCCGACACCCGGCGGTTTTGCCCCCGGGAGGGGCGCACTTTTTGGTTTTTTTAACAAGCCGTGGGCAAAGAAAAAGGGGAAGAAATCCAACAAAAAGCCCCCCCCCCAGCCCCATCCTATTTTTCGATTAGCCCCCAAGACCCTCCTAAACCCCTCCCCCCCCCCCGCCGTCAGAAAAAGCGCCCCCCCACCTTTTTTCTTTTTTTTGGGCCCCGGGTTGGGGCCCCCATAGCCCCCACGAGGGTAAATCAGGCCCCCCTCCGGTACGCCGGTTTCGGAAAACGGCCCCCCGCAAAACAAAACTCCTGCCCCCCTCTAACGAAAAGTTGGGGGGAAAAATGTTTTTTTTGTAAAAAAAACAAATTTCTTTTGGGTCCCGCCACCCCCCCCCCCCCCTCCTTTGCAATAAAACTTTTTTGGGTTTTTTCATGGGTGTATCCTGAAAATTTGGGTGCCGCCTTGTTTTTTTGGATCCGTTCCCCAGTAAAACTAACACTAAGCCCCCCTTCAAAATGGCCGCCCCCAAAAAGAAAAAATGGGGGTGTCCCGGCTTTTTTTTTTCCCGTGTTTCCCCCCCCCCATCCCCCCCCCCACCGCCAAAAACTTAATCCCCCTAAGCCCCCGCCCCCCCTCCCTCCGGAAATTTCCACCAAAAATTTGCCGAGTTCGCGCCG
>NW_028190798.1:0-2908 GCF_048542155.1 Nylanderia fulva | reverse complement strand
TTTTTTCTCCGACACGTTTGTGGGGGTTTGAGGGACACGTGTAGACGGTGGTAATCGGACAGCGCCCTTAGTCGAGCGAGCGCGAATAGTAAGTAATTTTGTCCGAAAACGTTTGTTACGTAGCTATCTTTGTTGCCGCGCCGTAATCGTACGTTAAGTGTTCCGGGTACCGCCGGCGGTCGTCTTTCTGAAAAAACTCGAGAGATCCTTCGGTCGTGGAGGTGCCGACCGTACCGGAGTGTCGCCGTCGGCCGTGGTTCCCGGCGGTGTCGCCCGGCCCGGAGGTGTCGCCGGTCGCCGTGGTTCCCGGAGGTGTCGCACCGGCCCGAGGTGCCGCCCGGCCCGGAGGTGCCGCCGGTCGGCCGTGGTGGTTCACGAGGTGTCGCACGGCCCGGAGGTTGCTCGCGGTCGGCCGTGGTCCAGGAGGTGTCGACCGGCTCCGGAGGTGTCGCGGTCGGCCGTGGTTCCGGAGTTGCACCCCCGGTGTCGCACGGCCCGGAGGTGCAGCCCGTCAGGAGGTGCCGCCCGGCCGGGGCGGGCCCCGGAAGTGCTTCTCGGCCCGGAGCGGTACCGTCGGTTCTTATACGTCATTGTCCCGGCATTTCGTTTGTTTCCTTTGAATTAATGCATAATTATCGTTGTTGACATCGCCATACGGGCTATCGTGATAATATTTATCGTACATAGGGGGGGGGGGGGGGGGGGGGGGGAACTTTTCGATCGATTCGCTCTCCGCGACTATGTTCGATGGAAACGCGCCTTTCGGCGCTCGCGCTAGCCATACGCCGTCGTAGGCCGTCGCCGACCGCCTTGCGGCCGGTGGGTACATAAGAGATACGTCGCGCTCGGCGCGTCGAACGAGTCGAGCGAGTCCGGACGAGTCGTAAACGTACTTTCTCGAGTCTCTCGCCACTCCGGCGTGTTTCGACCGCTCTCCGTACCGTCGCCGACCGCTTGGCCGGTCGGTTGGGTACTATAAGAGGGTAGGAGAGATTAATATTGTACGTGTCGCGCTCTCGACGTTGACAAACGAAGAATCGCCCGAACGGGTCGAGAACGGATTTTGTCGAGTCGCGACTCTGACACGGAAGAGAAATTTATATAAAATGTTTGATTTGGAAACCACGAATATATAAAATAATATACGATCGTCGCAGAACGCGCCGCCGCCAAGTCTTCTCATGCTTGGAGGTTGCGTGTCTCGCGAGAACGTACGTTCGACTCTCGCGTCGTCTCGTATTCCTCTTCGCCGGGGATTACGGTGCGGCTCTTCTCGTTCGTCGCCGAACGCGCGCAAAATTAACGCACACTTATTTATTACGAGCACAGCATTGCCACGAGTCGGTGTTGTCGCAAGACCGAATGGCTCTTATGTGGCGCGCACGCCTCTAGTGTGTTGGCCGCGCGGTTCCCTCTCGTTTCGTACGCAGCAGCGGAATCGTCGCGCTTACCGAGCATCTACTCCACGGATACGAGTTTGCGGGAAGAGTTGCTTCTTCCCGCTCGCTTTGTACGCCGTAGCGAAATCTTATTGCTGGTCGTGTGCGGTTAAACGCGTACGAACCAGACCAGAACAGTCCTCGACGTCTAAGCATCGCCATCGTCGATCTAGCGTCAGGGTGAATCGCGCGGTCTCTCGAGACCGCGCATCATAACATTTGGGAGAGAATAAGAACACGAGATATTTTGATCTTGTGGATTTTTGAACGGAGAGGAGGAGGAAGAAGAGGAGAGGCGGCGGCGTCGGGGGTTTACTCTCGCCTCCGTCGTTCTCTCGTACGCTTTACATAATAGCGTTAAACACAGCAGAGTGTCGCCGACCGGCTGAGCAAGACCGGCGGCAAATAAAATGGCACAGTACGAGCGTTGTCGCGCGCGCGTCGGTGTTTCGGCATCGAACGCGCGCGCGCGCGAAAAAGAGCTAGCGACGAGTCTTCGGGCTCGCTCGCGAGTTACTCCCTTGCGAGTAACCGAACACGAAGCTCCCTGGTTGATCCTGCCAGTAGTCATATGCTTGTCTCAAAGATTATAAATGTAATTTATTTAATTACATTTTTATTTTTTAAATAATACATATATACGTTCCAAAAAATATAAGCCATATTATTATATATGTACGTGGTGTGTGAGTGTATAACTATCATTTAATACACATTCACGTTAAATCACATCATTTAATCATATTTAATAACTATATCACTAACATATATAATTAATACTTATAATAAATCATTTTTTAAAGTAATTTTTTTTTAAATTCTAGTTATCACTTTATCAGAATTATGAAAAAAAATTGATACAATTGTTAGAAACTTAAATGTGCATAACTTTTTAATATATAGGCATTAATAAAATAAAACATAGTGATTGTTAATTTTTTATGCTACAGCTACGCATAAAAGTACTAAAATACTTAGAACTTTTTAAATTACTTTAATATTCAACTGTATATATTATTATAACTTTTTCTCGTTTTATACTATATTTAAAAAAATAATATTTAATAATTACTTTATTGCACTTACAACTATGCATATGTATTTAATACTGTAACCATTTAAATAATAAAATATATATATAATTACTGTGTATGAAATTAATACATTCAAAATAAAAAAAGTACATATGCAAAAATAAACTCTATAAAATCTATAAATAAACGTAATAATAATAAACTGTGCAATAAACGTAATAATAAACGTTCAAATATTTTATTTATTATATATTAAAATTATTATATTTAATAACCTGTCCTTTTCTTGTTTAGATCTCCTCATTTTCGCATCTCTTTTTTTGTTCTTCCTTTTTCCTAAAAGAAATATGTGATTGTTATACATAGGTGCAATAAGTCAATTCTGCAATAAATATTCTATACAAAAATAACAATAAGTTCTTAAATGTTGTATTT